>NC_056593.1:9952310-10162310 GCF_018340385.1 Cyprinus carpio | reverse complement strand
TTTTTTTTTACTAAGAAACAACCATGTTTCATATTCATTTTACTCCTTTTACCAATAAAAATATAAGTTTTGGTCAATAGAGATTTTAAACAGGTTATAATCAGTTCCTCATAAGGCTATACAAATATAATCAGATGTTTAATCGTGTGCTCAAAAGAAAACATGAATTATAATGTAAATATTTAGAGTGGATTTAGCATGAAAAGTAGCCTTAAAAGATCAAATGTATTTATATATGCTATAGTGTTTCTTGCAAAAATGTAAGTTTGTTAAACAATAATTTAAACACAGACATATTCCGTGACCTTGTTGATATTGTGAACCTCTAATGTCACCACTATTTAAAAAAAACAAAACAAAAATACGATAACCACAGATAATGCAATCTAAATTAATGACTTTTGAAAAATGATTTAGAATAATCGAGCATTACATTGTATAGTTTAGGCCTATACATCTACAGAAAAATTAAAGGTTTAATGGGATTTTTGGAAACATATTGTAGTAGCCTACCTTATTCAGTTTTATTCAAATATTTCAACAAATAGAAAACACAACAAGACATCTTTGCATATGAAATGGTAACAATGAATCTAAGACTTTTACGTAAAATTATATAATAGTAACTTTATAGAAGATAAAATCGTATTTTTCTGTAAGAGCATAATTAACAATCACAGTGAGAAAGGAATTTTTTTTTATTGCAAGAAAACAAACAGCTTTGCTACGCGCGAATTCAGACAAAGGTAGCCTACTCTTTATTCGCGTAAAACCCAGTGACGCGGCGCGATGTGACCACGCCCTCCGAGATCTGCAGTCACGTGGAGCCTTTAAACTGGCGCCATTTTCTGTGCTGGTTCTATTCTGTCGCAGTCAGCGTCGCGTTCTGCTCTCTTTCTTTGTGTCCGAGAAAAACAGGTAAGAAATATAGCCTTTCCTCGAGTGTTTTTGGTTTAAAATGAAACGTTTTGTTCTGATGTTGCGTTATATTCATATATAGTTTATAATGGTGATCAATTAGTTGTATTTAGACGGTTTTCGATTTACTAGCGTATTAATATTTTTTACTGAAATAACATTTTGTAGGTATTTTGCATTTTAACAGCTGATTTACTTGAAATTCGTCGAGTGTAGTGTGGAAATGTATTTAATTCCGTCGGATTTTATAGGTTTCTTTGTTCCTCGTATGAAGCACCTCGTGACCTAGTTCTACTGACCTACTTTTCCCAAAACTGGCACATGCAATAAAGAATGGTTATTTTTCATACAATCTTTAAAAATGAAGCTCGATAAAGATCTAAAAACAGAATTCAAAGGGGTTTGTTCTGATGAAGCGTGTCTTTGTGGCAAAATGGCTGCAGCACGTTGTGAGGAAGACGAGGGTTGGGCAGAAAATGGCGCTTCCTTGATGCGCACTTTAAATACGACGCGCGTGAAGCCGCGCGATAAATTGGTTTAGGCTTTTCAGAAATCTTTTTTTTTTAAATACGCGCATATATATATAATGTGAATGATTTTAATTGAGAGATAAATGATTATATATATATATATATATATATTCTCTCTCTTTTTTTTGTGTGCTTGTGTATTTTTTTTTCCACTTCCTTTCCCCTCTAATATAATATTTTACTGCAGGTGATTCAACATGTCTGATGAGGGAAAGCTTTTCATTGGTGGTCTGAGCTATGATACCACAGAGCAGTCCTTGGAGGAGGCATTCTCCAAATATGGATCAATTGCCAAAGGTTTGAATTACTTTTTTTTTTTTTTAAATGAGGTTTATCTAAATTCTTACAGCATTATTCTTGATAATGTGGTTCTTTTTGCCTTAGTTGATGTCATCAGGGACCGTGAGACCGACCGCTCCAGAGGCTTTGGCTTTGTTACGTTTGAAAATCCAGAGGATGCAAAGGATGCCATGGCTGCAATGAATGGAAAGGTAAAATTGTCACATTAGGGACGGAGAGAATTGTAACAATGTTTTAAGGTTTATTTCTACGACTGAGAAACGTACCTTTTTGATGCCTAGATGTGTACTAATTGTAAAGTTCATCAATCATATTGTTTGGAGGATTGAAGTCTGTTTCTAACCATAAAATGTGTCTTTTTTGCAGTCTGTTGATGGCCGCATGATTCGTGTTGATGAAGCTGGCAAATCTGGTAGACGGTCCGGTGGCTTCAGAGGAGGTTCTGGAGGTGGAAGGGGATTCTTCAGGGGTGGCCGAGGTTGGGGTTAATGTTGACTGCAGTTGCATTCTGCATTGCAGTCTAGGGCTAGGTGATATGTTGTTATTGTATATCGGCGACGTCAGCAGTCCGGTAACAGACAATTATTTTAAAAAAAAAAAAAAAAGCGATGATAGACCTAGTAAGTTGCAAAAATTTTTACATAGCACCCTAGTCACCATACAGGTCTTTTTGCATGAAAGAATTAAATTTAGGAGGGTTGGGAATCAAAAAGCTATTCCAATTTTGGAAATCAGATCAGATGCGTAATGTCAGGAATCAAATTACAGTTTATAAAATTTACATTTCAATTTTTCTCGACTTCTGTATACATTTGTGATTTCAAAAGATTCAACTGCAAGAAGATAAAATGGAACTCAATTCTGCACTCGGTGCTGTTTTCCGCGCTACTCACACATACACAAAGCGCACGCACAAAAGTAAATAAACTTATTTACGCGAACACTGGATTGAGCTCTCTTTCTCACATTCTTCAAATGGATAAATACATACAGAATTATATCAAAATATCCCATAAATACATTCGGTTATGTCTTAAGTGAACGTAAAGAGTTGAAAGAAAACAAGGGTTTATTGAATCCATGCATTGACAACAGCAGCTGCTGCCGCCGGTCATTATAATGTTCATCAAAGAACTAAGTCAATGAAAATCCCTCACTGATCTTGTCTGAATCACTTTTTTTAAACCTGTTTATTTTATTTGCCTGTTTGGCGCTGACTGCTGTAATGCGCGTTTGTGTATGAGATTATTTTGGAGATGCGTTCCAATATAATTAATCCTTATTTAGGGTATAGGCTTATTTTATTTTGATCTGCAGTTTAGTAAAACTTAAACAGAAAAAAAGACAAAGTAGCACTGCATGTGTTTCTGAATATTTATTTAAACACTGTATACAGTATAAGCCTCAAATTCCTTCAGTGCAATACGTTTACAGATTTTTAATTTAAATTTAAATTCTTAATTTTCAACAGAACTATTAAGTTTTGTTGCAAACGAATTAAGTATTGGGCTTCAAAGCTCGCCCTCGCACACATTCAGAGTTTCGGCAGCCCAACACTGAATATTATATTGTGGGCTTTGTAATTTGCTAAAGTTAAAATGATAAATTACAGTACAAAAATGAAATTAATTACCCTGCTTCTAAATAAAGCAGTTTTTTTTTTTTAAAGTTAAAAATGGGCCAAAAGAGAACTCTGAACTAGTGGGTTACCAAAAAAAAAAAAGTATATTTTTGCTCAATTCGTTTTTAATCCCTGCATGATTTTAGTCATAGGCCTACATGATAAATATCAAATACATTATAGCTTGACTACAAGTTGAAAAACAATGCTGCAATAGTGGGGGCGGGTTGTGATGTAGGTGGGGCTTCGGTAGACAATATCGGATATCACGATACTTTTAAAGGCGATTATCGATTAATATTTTTGGCATATCGCCCAGTCCTATTGCACTCTTGGTGGCTTGTAATTATCATGGCAAATTTTGTCCCACCTGAATTGTTGCATCTTAAATATCTTGCATGGGTTTGTCATTTAATCTGAGTCTAACCCTTTATTTATTTTTATTAATTAACTTTTTATTTTATTTTTTCCAGGTGGTGGAGGATACGGTGGCGACAGGGGCTATGGCGGAGGTGACCGATCCTACAGTGGTGGCGATAGAGGCTATGGTGGAGGAGAGAGAAGCTATGGTGGAGGTGACCGATCCTACAGCAGCGGTGGTGGTGGTGGATACTCCAACAGGAGTGGTGGATACTCTGGTGGCAGCGGCGGTGGATACAGGGATAATAGGTGAGGGATTTTTTACGTAAAGAGAGATTGTGCCAAAGGAATAATTTTATAGGTGCTGTAACCGTGAACCCTTTAAATATGGCAAATATTACTTTTGGTTTTAGGAGTCAGGGGGGATATGACCGTTCTGGCGGATCCTACAGAGACAGCTATGACAGTTATGGTATGTATTGATTGTTCAGAATTACTAATTTTACTACACAATTGCAAAACTTTACAATAATGTCTAGACCTAAGCAGAGAGACAAAACTGCCATTTTTCAACCTTAAGAGTTCTGTCTACTTGGTTTCCTTTATCTTGGAATTGCTGACCACAATCCAAAAAGACATTTTTACAAAATTAGCGACTAAAGTCGGTTTTGTGCACTTGATCAGAATAGTCAATAAGACCTTGTTCGAAAAGAATCATGTTATGGTGTCACTTCACTGTTTGGAAAGGATGTTCACAATGCTCCAGTGCCTTTACACTTTTGCCTACTTCTTGTCCTCAGCTTCACACGAGTAAAAAAAAAAAAAAATCCTGATTGCAAGATCATCGCTTCGCTGGCTGTATTTAAAAAGATGCGCTCTTGGAAGACTTTTTTTTTTTTTTTATTATTATTCTTTCTTTACGTTTTGTTCTGATTCAAATGTTCTATTAAAGACTCCTTTTTTTACAATGTCAAGTATCCACAGGATGTTCCTCTCATTGAGGAGCTGCCTATTATCCATGAGCATTCAGTTACTGTAAGAGTTTCAAGTTCTGTGAGGCTACCTGTATCTGCCATTTTATCTTGCGATTGTTATAGATGCTCACAGAGGTTTGAAATTGTCCTGTTTTTTTTGTTTTGTATGTTTAAGAAACTGTCTCTGAAACCATGCGTGAAAATTGACCTGTCCAACACAGCCTGATAGCTTCTAAAACCAATTTCCTCAAAGATCTTTGGACCAATTTCTTAGTATCGGCTCATTGAAAGTGCTTGGGGGGGCATTTGCATTTAAACCATTTTAAAACGGCAGTTTCGCCACAAGAAAATATTCTAATCTGATCCTCCAATAGAAGCTTGATAAGCTGTGATGTATTCTTTATGGCTCTTTGCCATCTCCATTTTGTGATGCATTCCTTTAGTGAAGCAAGGCAGACATGTTGCATTGGAGTTGACTCCGGCAAACCTCCTTGATATTGCTAAAGATTTGTAAATATTCATCATCCAAAGAGTAAACCACTTAAGTGGGTCATTCCACCTCACTTTAGGACTGAATGCCCAGGGTACTTTACTCTTTGTGCAGTCTAAATTTATTTTTTTAAAGTATGCTCTGCTGTGGACTGAACTTATCCTCTTAAATGTCAAGAATTTGTTCCTCCTTGGAAAGAAATGTGCTCTGTTCTGTATATCAACACCTCCAGAATCCCTTTTTTCTTTTTGTATTAATCTGGCTTCATGAAGCCCATTAAAAAATGGTTGGAAAATGCTCTTTCGTTTGCATTCGATATTTTAAAAAAAGCTCAATATAAACCAGATGATTGTTTTGGAGTGGCTAGTTGGGGATTTAGCATCTGGGATCTTAAATATTCTTAATTAGGCAAATAAAACAGTATTAGATAAGAACACAAACATAAAGATGATATAGCAAGCAATGGTTCTGTGTAATGCTTCATTGGATCCAAGAGTTTTCTGCTAGCAATTATGGAAATCATCAATGTCCTTGGAGAATGAAGTGTTGTGCCTTCCGACTCAAGAATCCTGAGATGAAAGCTGCTCTCTTGACTAGGTCAATTGTGGAGATAGGCCTGTAATGTGAGGTAAAACCTTTTGCTCTCCTGTACGCATTCTACAACAGTTCTCATTGTCCATGTTTTCTTCGAATGTTGCCTCGACCAGTGATTTATCTCCAGAATCTGTTCAGTCCTGTTCAACAACCTAAGAAATACACTTCCTGTTCCCTGTAAAAAAAAAAAAAAAAAACTGCATGACTTTTTATTTTTTTTATTTATTTTTTTTAAATAGTGCGCTCGTGTTTTGTGGGAAGTACCTCATGTGGCCCTTGAAACGAGATTTTAAGTCCCTGTTCTGATTGCTAATTTTTCTGCGCCCATTTTAAAGATTATTTTTGGTCAGTTGTAAGTGACTTAAGTCAAAAGCTTTGAAACTTTGAAGAGCTGTAGTCTTCGCATCGACTCCTCAGCTTCAGTGATTGATTAAAAATGTTTGGCCCTTTATTTATAAACGTTCTTAATTTTGTACCAATTTATTGTGCTTAGTCTAAAGTGTTTGTGTAGCGTCTTTTTTTTGGAAGATTTTTTTTTTAAATGCATTTGTTGTTTCCATCTTCTGTGTAGTAAAACATCTTTTTATTTTTCAGACTGACACTGGACTTGTTGCATTTGAAAACTAGAGGAGCAAGCTGACTTTTGATGAATTCACTTTCATGGCAAAGATGAGGTATGCATTTGCTTGTAGATTTAAATCAGTAACTATTAGTTTGTGGATAATGGTCTGGTGTTCTGTTGAAGGTTGATTTCTTAATGATTGTTTGTGGTGTAAGACATTGTTTTAATAGCATTAATTGGCTTGGTTCTTTAAGATGCACGTTGAGGGTTTTATATTTTTTTTTTTTTTTTTTTTTTTTGAGTTACTTGGATTTGCTTTTTTTTGGTTTTTGGGAGTTCATGCTCTGCAGATGAGCCCATCTCCCAAAAGAAAGCAGAGAAAGTGTCAACACTTGCAGAAGATGAAAAATCAATCTTGCACCTAGATTAAAGTTTGCTGTATTTTGCTGAAAGCAGTGATTCGTTAGAAAGGTGCTCCCTTAAAAGGCTTGAGAATGACAAATCAATGCAATAAAGTTTTTTACACCTGTTTTAAGTACTCTGTGTTTATTGGCATAGGTTTTTTTCTTTTTTCTGTACAGTACACTTACCACACGGTGGCAGTGGTGGCCAGCTACTGCACAAAAGCCACAGAAAATTAAATGCTTAAGTCTCGACTGAATGGAGAAGTTTCATTTATATTTAAAAAAAGAAAAAAAGACCAGTTTATCCCATTTAATCATGACGTGACAAACATTTCACGGATTCATTCATTGATCAGTCATTTTATTTTTCAATTGCAGTTTAATCTAATGATTGTGTAGTTTTAAGTGATGTTTGTCTTTACAAGAAAGAGAAAAGAAAATGTCATTGGATGATGTGAGAAGTCCTTTTCCATCCGTTTCTTGTGATATAACAAAGTGAACATCGAAACTTAAGCAACATATGATATTCAATAAACTGTTCGTTTCTGTGATGTCTTTACTTTGTCTCCTGCTCTTCTCTGGCTTCCTCAGTAAACCTTTTGGTTGATGGAAGGCTTAATATTGATTAGGCTATTACACTAAAGTAAATTTCAAACTCTAGATACTAGACAAGATTATTAGGTGTATCAGGTTTCGGGCAGCAGACAAAACACTTCTGATGGGTTTTGGGTTTCAGTATCTGGGGTTGGAACAAATGTTCCTGACGTGGAGACTTGTGTTGTAGGTGACATCATGATGCTTTGAATCCATGGAAGGTAGTGGGAGATGCGAGTGTACCCTGCGAGGTAGTTTGCATTTGTCTTGTTTTTAGAAAATGACACTATTCCCTGTGCAACACCTCCACAAACAAGTGGACCCCCACTGTCTCCCTGTGGATTATATAATTTGATTATTACTAGATCAAAATGCACTGATTTGCAAAATAATTTGTGAGTGGTGCAACTTGAAATACCAGTGCTGGTCCAGTTGATCCCTCAGTGCACAGAATGTCAGCTGTGCCACAGTTTTCAGAGTCTATCAGAGTCACGTTTGCTTCTTGGAGCACATTTGATGGAGACTTGTCATGGTAATTCTTCCAGCCCCAACCCATAACCATGCAGTCCTTTGAGATTTCTTCATTCTCAGGATTTGGCAAAGTGATAGTAACCGCAATTTTTTTCGAAGTTGCTGGAGTTTTAAGCTGTATGAGAAGATGCAAAGTTCTTGCTGGTAACACATTTCTTTAACTTTTCTCACATTTCTTTAACTTTTAAAGTTTTTCTGAATTTTAATGGGAATGCATTTCCTATCATGAATGGCCGTTTTTTTTTAAAGTGTGATGGTAATTATGAAACTGAAATAGTAAAATAGTTCAATCTTATATATTACCTTCAGAAGCATGATGTCGTGACCTATTCTGTTCATGTTGAATTCTGGATGTGGAATGGTATCTACCTCTATGCCGTCAGGTAAAAAGTTGGTGTCATAGACCCCCAAATAGACCATAAGATGACTAAAATGACAAAAAAAAGAAAGATTTGCAATAAAGCGGCGTGCCTGCCATTGAATAACTGAAAAAAAGATTTAATATTCAGTAATATTATCAATATGACTGCACTGAGACCACTGAATGAGAACAAAACTTGAACTGAATGAAACTGTATAATAACTTGTTTTCTGTAGAGCTGCTTGATAGCTGAATAACGTCTTGCTACATTGGCACTTATTGAACTCAATCGAATAACCATTGAACTGACTTGAGCTTAATAACAAAATTGTTGCCTTCTGTAGAACTGCTTATAGCTGAATTGAACTTGATTCAAGATTGGTGAAATTTACACTGTTATTAAACTGAATTGAACCAACACCAAACTGTTTACCCTTTCTGATAAAACTGTGACATGATAATTTCACATACCTTCGTTTACAGTGGGCAGCTGTCATCACATAATCCTCTCTTACCAAAAAACCACCACATGTTGATTTTAATACCTTATCACGAATGTAGACCATGTAGGGTCGACTGTGGGGAACGGAAACTTTACCACCAACGATGTCATCATGCATGGAGAAACATATAATAAAAAAGAGTTTAGTTATATGAAACGATTCAACAGCATATTCTGAGCACTGAAACATGAAGCTAAGATAATTCAATAAAGACAGTTAATTTTGTATTATTATTATTATTATCTGTACTTTGAATCCTGCTTTCTGCTCATCCCTGGCTTCCTTAATCAACTTTTTGGCCGAAAGATGATTTAATACAGTTTAGGGTTCTAGACAAAATTAAGTAAAAATGCACTGATTTTGGGTACCAGTCAAGACTTGGTGTTTATCAGGCTTTGAGGTCGAATGTCCGGGGGTTGGATCTAATATTCCTGGCCGGGAGACATTTACCTAACATTTCTGGCATGTCAAGTGGCATGATGCTCTGAATCCATGAAAGGTAGCGGGAAATATGAGTGAATGCTGTGAGGTTGTCTGCATTTCTCTTGATTTTGAAAAAAGATACAATCCCCTTTGCAACACCTCCACAAACAAGTGGACCCCCAGAGTCTCCCTGTGGATTATATCATTTGATTATTAGTATATCAGGCTGCAATGACACTGATACGTTTTAGATAAGAATTTGTGAGTGGTGGTACTTGAAATACCTGTGCTGGTCCAGTTGATCCCTCAGTGCACAGAGTGTCAGCCGTGCCACAGTTTTCAGAGTCTATCAACGTCACGCTTGCTTCTTTGAGCACATTTGATGGAGACTCGTCGTTGTAATTCTGCCAGCCCCAACCCATGACCATGCAGTCCTTTGGGATTTCTTCATTCTCAGTTTTTGGCAAAGTGATAGTACCCACAGCTGTGTTCAGAGTTGCTGGAGTTTTAAGCTGTATGAGAAGATGCAAAGTTCTTGCTTGAGTTAATAGCACCTATATTTCTAGCAGTATTTTTCTGAAATATTCTCGAATTTTAAAGTTGAGCAAAACTATTCTGCAGATGTCAACAATTTCCTATCATGAAATAACTATATTTTTCAAATGTTTTGTAGTGATGTTGTTGTTCATTATTTTTTATTTTTTTTAGAATGATGTTGTGGTGTGCTGCTTTTTTATTGTTTTATTGTTGTTGTGGGGGATCTACCTCTATACCGTCAGGTAAAAAGTTGGTATCAGTGACCCCCAAATACACCATAAGATGTCTAAAAATGACAAAAAAAAAAAACAACAACAAATAAATAAATAAATGTAGACATCGTAAAGGCCAGATTTACAAGATTTACAAAGTTATTAATATTTGTAATACAGCAACATGACTGCCGCTTTGAATGTCAAAAGTCACCAATGTAAAAGACTGATTATATT
This sequence comes from Cyprinus carpio, assembly GCF_018340385.1. NCBI lineage: Eukaryota > Metazoa > Chordata > Actinopteri > Cypriniformes > Cyprinidae > Cyprinus > Cyprinus carpio. The sequence continues at coordinate 10,152,159 of NC_056593.1, read as the reverse complement.
CAGTAATATTATCAATATGACTGCACTGATACCATTGGATGAGAACAAAACTTTTAAACTGAATTAAGTTGAATAATGATTTGTTTTCTGTAGAGCTGCTTGATAGCTGAATTACGTCTCGGAACATTGGCACTTATTGAACTCAAACGAATCACCGTTGAACTGATTTGAGCTTAATAACGACATTGCTGCCTCCTGTTGAACTGCTTATAGCTGAATTGAACTTGATTCAAGATTGGTGAAATTTACACTTATTGAACTGAATTGAACCAACACCAAACTGTTTACTCTTTCTGATAAAACTGTAACGTATGATAATTTCACCTACCTTTGTTTACAGCTGGCAGCTGTCATCACATAATCCTCTCTTACCAAAAAACCATCACATGTTAATTTTGATATCTTGTCACGAATGTAGACCATGTAGGGTCGACTGTGGAGAATGGAGACTTTACCGCCAACGATGCCATGTATAAAGAAACCTATAAAGAGTTTAGTCCTATGAAACTATTTCATGGGTTATTCTGATGAACAACCTGTTGCATTTACTAAAGTAGATTGGATGTGAATACCTGGGCTGCAGGAACGCAGCAGTAGCAGACAAGTGATATGCCAAAGGATGCTCATTGTAGACAGCTCAGTTACACTCAGTGTGCACCACAGAGATGTTGGGTTCTGCTTTTATAGAGAGATTCAAGGGACCCACACCCGGAAGATAATGGCAGAAGCTGCAGCATGCAGTTTCACTGATCTAAGTTTAAAGAAGAGTTGCTCACAGGTCAGTGATTATCATCAGCTTTCGTTGTTTCACAACTCACACTGTGGTGATAATATCAGAAAGTGCACACTAGGGGCAGTCTTGATAGTTGCAACTTCTGGTACCTTGATTACCATAATTCATAATTAAATAAAAAATAAATAGTGGCCACTTTATCAGGTACAACCTTAACAAACAACCTAATTTCTTTGTGGCATGGATTTAGTAAGGGGCTGGAAATATATTTTTTAAAAGATTCTGGTCTCTGTTGACATGGTAGCATGATATAATTGCTGCAGATTTATCAGCTGCACATTAATGATGTGTATCTGCCTTTTCTCCACATCCCAGAGGAACTGAGATCTGCACTCTCGGAAAAAAGTTGTCACTGGGGCGGTACCTTTTCAAAAGGCACATCTCTGTACATTAAGAGTCCATATTGGTACCTTAAAGGTACATATTAATACCTAAGAGGTACAAAAGTGTACCTTTTGAAAAGGTACCACCCCAGTGACAGCGTTTGTACCATTTTTTCTGAGAGTGCGGAGACTGTGGAAGTCATTGGAGTTCATTGAACCTCTCAATTACAGTCTAAAAAATGCTGGGTTATTTTTTAACCCAAATGCTGGGTTCCGCTTGTTGGGTCATTTTATTGGGTTATTTTTAATATTTGTTAGCCAGGTGCTGGACAGTTTTTCTGTAACTCAGCTGCTGGGACATTTTTTATTGTGAATACAAATAATGAACCCCCCCTCACATACATACATACATACACACATACATACATTATATATATACAGGTCCTTCTCAAAAAATTAGCATATTGTGAAAAAGTTCATTATTTTCCATAATGTAATGATAAAAATTAAACTTTCATATATTTTAGATTCATTGCACACCAACTGTAATATTTCAGGTCTTTTATTGTTTTAATACTGATGATTTTGGCATACAGCTCATAAAAACCCAAAATTCCTATCTCAAAAAAATTAGCATATTTCGTCCGACCAATAAAAGAAAAGTGTTTTTAATACAAAAAAAGTCAACCTTCAAATAATTATGTTCAGTCATGCACTCAATACTTGGTCGGGAATCCTTTTGCAGAAATGACTGCTTCAATGCGGCGTGGCATGGAGGCAATCAGCCTGTGGCACTGCTGAGGTGTTATGGAGGCCCAGGATGCTTCGATAGCGGCCTTAAGCTAATAAAGAGTTTTGGGTTTTGATTATTTTGTTTTTTTATTCACTATATACCACAGATTCTCTATGGGGTTCAGGTCAGGAGAGTTGGCAGGCCAATTGAGCACAGTAATACCATGGTCAGTAAACCATTTACCAGTGGTTTTGGCACTGTGAGCAGGTGCCAGGTCGTGCTGAAAAACGAAATCTTCATCTCCATAAAGCTTTTCAGCAGATGGAAGCATGAAGTGCTCCAAAATCTCCTGATAGCTAGCTGCATTGACCCTGCCCTTGATAAAACACAGTGGACCAACACCAGCAGCTGACATGGCACCCCAGACCATCACTGACTGTGGGTACTTGACACTGGACTTCAGGCATTGTGGCATTTCCTTCTCCCCAGTCTTCCTCCAGACTCTGGCACCTTGATTTCCGAATGACATGCAAAATTTGCTTTCATCCGAAAAAGAGTACTTTGGACCACTGAGCAACAGTCCAGTGCTGCTTCTTTGTAGCCCAGGTCAGGCGCTTCTGCCGCTGTTTCTGGTTCAAAAGCACACGCCTGTGCACGGTGGCTCTGGATGTTTCTACTCCAGACTCAGTCCACTGCTTCCGCAGGTCCCCCAAGGTCTGGAATCGGTCCTTCTCCACAATCTTCCTCAGGGTCCCGGTCACCTCTTCTCGTTGTGCAGCGTTTTTTGCCACACTTTTTCCTTCCCACAGACTTCCCACTGAGGTGCCTTGATACAGCACTCTGGGAACAGCCTATTCGTTCAGAAATTTCTTTCTGTGTCTTACCCTCTCGCTTGAGGGTGTCAATGATGGCCTTCTGGACAGCAGTCAGGTCGGCAGTCTTACCCATGATTGCGGTTTTGAGTAATGAACCAGTCTGGGAGTTTTTAAAAGCCCAGGAATGTTTTGCAGGTGTTTAGAGTTAATTAGGTGATTCAGATGATTAGGTTAATAGCTCGTGTAGAGAACCTTTTCATGATATGCTAATTTTTTGAGATAGGAATTTTGGGTTTTCATGAGCTGTATGACAAAATCATCAGTATTAAAACAATAAAAGACCTGAAATATTTCAGTTGCTGTGCAATGAATCTAAAATATATGAAAGTTTAATTTTTATCATTACATTATGGAAAATAATGAACTTTTTCACAATATGCTAAATTTTTTGAGAAGGACCTGTATATATATATATATATATATATATATATATATATATATATATATATATATATATATATTATATATATATATATATATATATATTTACGGCTTATTTAACAGGGACAATGCACATCAATAATACATAAATGTACAATGTGCCAGAATTAGACAGAAGGCTATTTTGCATCTGCAGTCTCTGGACTGATGGTAAAATTAAAATTGTCAACCAAAAAATATAAAGAATTAATCAATACATAATTCTTACATACTCCAAAATACATATAACATTCACACTATTCCCTAATAGTGAATAGTGTTTTATAAATTTGAATTTATTAAAAAAAAACACACATTAGCTTAAAAGTTATACTATACATAGAACCAACTAATCAATACCAGCTCACTCATACACACACAATCCAACTGTCAAACAAAATGACAAACAATGTATCAATAATGTCAAAATATCAATATACTGGCAAAGATAATGTAAGCATACAGTCAAGTAGCATAAGCCCTAATCATTCAATCAGTACTATACCAAACAACCTCATATACACAGCATAAGAAAGTGAGAAAAGAGAAAGTGGCATGACATAAAGCCAAGTATGGTGACCCTTACTCAGAATTTGTGCTCTGCATTTAACCCATACAAAGTGCACACACACAGAGCAATGAACACACATCCAAAGCAGTGGCAGCCCTTTATGGGGGGTTTGATGCCTTGCTCAAGGGCACTTCATTCGTGGTTTTGCCGGCCCAAGAACCCACAACTTTAGGGTTAGGAGTCAAACGCTCTAACCATTAGGCCAAGACTTCCCCTAAAAATCTTAAACTAGTAGAGCAGAAAAGACAAGGCAGCAGCAGAGTTTACTTTATAAACTTTATGTTGACAATGTTGAATCTTAATTAACCACTTCTTTAAGTGAAACTTAAAGGAGGCATAAGTATTAAAATTTGTAATGTATTGGGATGGAGTTCCACTCACGAGCAGCCCTAACTGAAAACACTGTTTGACTAAATGAACTTTTTTTTAAAGGGACTATGCAATCACCTCTTACTTCACTTAAGCAGTAAAACTTCGTTAATCTGTAACCAGATGGTGCTACGTTTACAAACTGGCTCAATACAGGAGGAGCCAGTCCATGTCTGATTTTATACTTAAGACAAAGATCTGTGTATATATATAATCAAATTTTCCCAACTTAAAATATTGTATTTTCTTTTTTTAAAAGATCACAGTGATGATGTTTGGATTTCCTATCTAAACATTTCAAAGTTTGTTTATATAAAGAGAGAATTGGTTTGAGAGAAGTATTATTTGCTTGTGACCAGATTGTTAAAAAATAGGTGATATGTGAGAAGATCATTGAATGCATAAACATCTTCACAGTCTTAGTTGACATGCAGCTACGGGCATATCTAAAATTTGCCAAGTTGAACTTAATGTGATTGCAAACCTTCTTGATGTGTGTTTTAAAAGTAAGTGTTGGAATTTATAGTATTTGTTGAGTTGGATTTAACTCCACAATATATGTTTGATCATGCTCATTTCCCAAAATGACTTAATTATTATAGAGAAGAAGAAAGTCAACAGTTATGTTGTTTATAGATCATTTGGGATGATCACATCCTGAGCAAATGGTGACCAATTGTAGAATGGGACAGGTGTGGGACACTGAGAACCACCCCAGACAAAGGGGTGTCAGATCTTAATTAACATACAGACTACAGCTTTTACAACAGGAGCAACTTCATTTACATGAAAATGTATTAAAGATTTGAACTTAGGATGTTCTGGGTTCATTCTGACTCCGTTGAACCCAAGGTGCAACATGTACTTTGTCACTGCTATTCTGCAATAAACATCTTCATCAAGATTTAAAGTTTCTGAAGTAACTGAAATGTGTTGTTGGTCTGTTAAAATTTTTTATAAAAATAATTAAATCAGCCTGACGCGGTGTGGTAGCAGAGTTGTGTTAGACCTATTGTTTCTAAAGTAACTGAAACGGAGTTGTAAGTTTCTAACGTAAATGATATAGAGTTAGTTGTTGTGATAATTCTGATGAAATTCTAAAGTAACTGAATCGACTCGATGCAGTGTGGTCACAGATTTATTTCACTGTGTGTTATAGAGTATTGAGTCCGATGCACCGTGACTCTGTGAAGTTTAAAACCTGAAGCAGTGTTGTTTTGCCTGACGTACTGTGACAAATTAAACTGTTTTTAAAAAATATAACATAAAACCCGAAGTAGTGTGGTTTTGTCCAACGTACTGTGACAGTGTTACATTTTTAACAGTTTAGTGTAGTGAAGTGTAAGGCCCAAAGGACTGTGTCGGTGTCCGGAGAAGTGAAAAATTTGGTTTAGAAGCCTGATGTAGTTTGGCTGTTTTATTCATTTGCGTCAGAAGCACAGGAGCTGTGAATAATTAGACTAACAGGTATCTTAAAGTAACTAGATAATGTTCAGTCAGTGAAGGAAAAGAAGCCTATTGAATTGCTGAACACAATTCAATAAGATTGTGAAAATGGAAGAGCTGATAGTTAAATACATCGCTAAGCACAGCTCAGTAGGAATGTTTGATGGGATAGAGAAGGCAGATGACCCCTATGAGTGGGCTATATCTCAATTCAAAAATTGTCCCAAAATGCCTAAAAAAAAAAGAGGGAAAAGTTGCTAATGCACTTCAAGCTCTTTTTGTCTCATACAAGGTAATTAAGAAAAGATTAGAAGAAATTAAAACAGAGAACAAGTTGCTAAATTCTTAAGTCAGCGGCTATGTCATATTATTGAGAAATTGAAGAGACAGCTAGACAGTTATTACATCCCCAATCCAATTCTGAATATGACGAGAATAACTGCAAGTAAGCCTTTAGTCAACAACATAATTCTTCAGATGATTCTGTGAGGTTCCCAATAGCACCAGTGCGAACAAGACTGGCTGGAAATGAGAGAGTTCTTGATCAAAGAAATGACAATGGCCAAGCTGTTAGACAACTGTATTTTATGGACTTCCAAAGTCTTGTTACAGCAGTGGGTACTTTTACCCTGATAACATGGATCCTGTAGAGTTTTTGTCAAAACTGGAGAAGGTAGTGGATGTTTATAGTGTGTCAGATGAAGGTGCTTGTAGACTTCTTATGATCTGCATTCCTCGCTCATTAACTAGTGCTCTCTCACCGGAAGTTTGTGACAAAAGAGCAGACAAAGGTGCAAGGAGAGATTCTCTACTTAAACTTGCTGGGACTAATTTGGTTAACGTGAGAAAGATAACTGAGTTGACAATGCAAATTGGAGAGCATCCTCTAGCATTTGCATCCAGGTTGTGGGAAAAGTTCAGCTGTTACAGTGGTTTGCCAAATGCAACTAAACAAAATCCCATGTTTAAGTCTGCATTAATTGCACAGAGTAGTTTACACATGCGAGAAGCCATTGCTATCCATGTAGATGTAAATACACCATACGAGCAAATCATTTCCAAAATGACACAGCATTTCAGTGCAAGAAGACAAATGAAAGCTTCAGAATCTAGACATCCAGTTGCTGCATTCGGCAGGAGAGAATGTTCTAGATTATCTAATGGTTTGCATCAGAGACGAAAGAGATTAGAAAGAGTAAATTCAAAAGGTGTTACTGTCTGTTATGCATGTGGAAAAATTGGTCACATTGCTAGACATTGTCAAGACAACGAGAGACCTCATCAAAGTTTTGTCTGTCATGCATGTGGAAAGGATAGTCACATAGCAAGACATTGTTTAGAAAAAGTTAGGAAAGATCGGGAAGTTGTTTGTTTTGCTTGTAGAAGAATGGGACACAAGGAAAGACAATGTCACTTTTCACACAAAAGAAGGATGAGCTATCGTGGTTTACTTAAGAAAATAGGCAGTTTAGAAACCCAGTTGGCACTTTTGAAAGGAAATAAGGAAGAAGCCATTCACACCTTCCCTTACCAAAAAGTAGTATACTTCAAGTTTATTTTATTAAGTATACTTAAGTAAAGTTCAAGTATATTTTGACTTTTTGTAAGTATAAGTCAAGTATACTTAATTGTCATTATAAGTATATATCTTAGAAGTACATAAAGCCCATTTCTGAGAAGTACATAAAAAGTAAACTAAAAGTATACTTTTCTATTTTTAGTTTAAAATAAGTATACTAATAGCACACTTGAATAAACTTCTTTTTCGTAAAGGTTGCCAGACACAGCACTGCATGAACAACATGACTGTAGCTCAGTCACAATCAAATGCTGATGTGAATTGGAGGAATTGTTTTATGATAGTAAAATATTTTAGAAAAATATGTTTACTATCAAAAGGGGGGGGGGTGATTCTTTATAATTTCTGAGAAATGTGTTAATTGCATTAATATTAACATTTAATTTATGAGAAATTATTTAATTGCATTCAGTGACTTAATTTCTGTAGCTTTGATGTTTTAAATGTGAAAAGATTCTTGTTGGGAAAAGGGGGGGCAACCTCTTTTTGATCTTGTTTCAGGTATAAGCATTGAGATGTTTGTTGGAAAGGTGTACCCTCCTGGCGAAGGATGATCCGGTCATCTGATGGACAAGAAGGCCAGCAGAACCAGTGGAGCCAGGGGACTTCCAGAAGAACAAAAGGACTTCTTGAAGAACAGAGTGATCATCAGAACCAGAAATCGAGAAATTTCCAGACCTACACGATCCAGAACTCCAAGCCTAAAAGATCTAGAAACCTTGAGACCCACCAATGCCACACCAATGACTGCTTCTTTCAGAAGGACTCAAGGACTTCCAAAGAATGGACATTGGAAAAGAGATCCAAGGAGAGATCAAACCATTTTCAGAGACTGAGGACAGCAGTCTTACCACTGTGGTGGAAAAAAAGTGAGCAAAGGACATACCCACACTAAGCACAAAGACACAGACTCACATGACACTAGAAAGACACAAATATATGCATACTTGATTGCAGAAAATATATTATTGTCTATTGAATGCACCCATGTGGACAAAGGAAGTCCACACAGAGAGAATGGACACAATGCAAGTGACAAAACACACACACACACACACACACACACACACACACACACACTCCTTTGGCTTTTGTCTATGTTTGTACTGTCATAATGTTTAGTACTTTTAGAAATTCCCTTTTGCTGTTATAGTTCTCAAGTGCTCCACTCCCAAACCTCCCCAAAAAATGTTTGTATGTAATTTTGCCAAATTTGAGAAAAGTCTCTATGATAAATTTTGCTTAATTGGATGGAGCGATAACCAGTGTGCATGAGGTGATGACCCAATGACGGGTAAGATTTTCCTTTGGCCAGAGGGGGACAACCTAAGGCAGGGCTTCACCGCCACTGGGCACCTGCCCTGGAAGGGAGGTGTAATCTTTGTAAGGGAGTGGATGCGATGCTTCTTTTGGGCCAAGAGCATTGAAGAGGGGACTGTAAGAAATTATCGTCTGCCTCTACCCCGCTTCCACTCCACAATATGTTTGATCATGCTAATTTCCCAAAATGGCTTAATTATTATAGAGAAGAAGAAAGTCAGCAGTTATGTTGTTTTTAGACCATTTGGGATGATCACATCCTGAGCAAATGGTGACCAATTGTAGAATGGGACAGGTGTGGGACACTGAGAACGACCTCAGACAAAGGGGTGTCAGAACTTAATTAACATACAGACTACAGCTTTTACAACAGGAGCAACTTCATTTACATGAAGGGTAGTAAACTGAAAATGTATAAAAGATTTGAACTTAGGATGTTCTGGGTTCATTCTGACTCTGTTAAACCCAAGGTGCAACATGTACTTTGTCACTGCTATACTGCAATAAACATCTTTATCAAGATCTTCAAAATCCTCATCACTTTTTCTTACATAAGATTGCTATCAATATGTACACCCAGATATTTAAAATCTGTGTTTAATTTTAGTCTCTACTTTTATTTTATGACTATATATGACTACGTATGGCTACTTTTGGTTTTTTTTAGTTTAATACATACAGTTTTCAATACATTTAGTTGTAAGCAATTGTTTTAGCCATTCCGTGATCTTTAACATTGAATTTGTTAGCTGATCAGCAGCTTGAGCTGCACTATTAGCATGTACAAAAACTACTATGTCATCAGCATACATCTGGATGTTGGAATTGAAACAAACATTTGGCAAATCATTTACATACAGAGAAAATAAAAGTGGGCCCAAGAGTGAACCTTGCGGGACACTTGCTGAAAAAACAACAACGCCTGATTGATAATTCTTCACTCTAACCAACTGAGTCCGATGTATGATTCTATTCATTTAATGGTGTCTACAGAAAAATTAAATGCATTTAATTTAGATAAGAGAATTCCATGATTAATGGTATCGAAGGCTTTTTTTAAATCTAGGAATACGGCATCGACAACCTCACCTCGATCTAACAATAACAACTTTTTCTATAAAAAAGCAATTGGCCATATCTGTTGAGTGATTAGTATGGAAACCAAACTGATGCGGGTGTAAAAGATAAACATTGGTATTTAAATAATTTATCATTTGTTCTGCAATTAGTTTTTTGGCCACCTTGGAAACCACAGGCAAAATACTAACAGGTCTGTAGTTGTTGCTGGATAGATGATCATCTCCTTTAAATATGAGAATTACAGCAGCTAATTTCCACACATTTGGGAATATTCCATGAGTAAATGAAAGATTTACAATTTTTGTGATCGGGTTGACTAATACTTCAGAAAGCTCTTTCAACATACACGTATTCATCCCAATGACATCTTTAGCTCAAGATGACCTGGGATCTAATCACTCTCGTTACATCTGACTCAGTGATAGATTCTATGTTGAAAGCTGGTTCTGTCTGTCTAACTTGACAAAAAGTGTTTTTATACTCAGGAGTAAAATACTTAATGATATTTTCTACTGAATCAATGAAATAATTACTGAGAGCATCAGCTACTTCAGCTGGCTTATTCTGAAGCTTTCCATACCTACCCAGAGCTGGGTCAGTGTGACCCAATGTTGGTAAACTGTGCCAAATCTGTAAAAACTGGATATATTTGTCAATGGTCATTTTGTGTTCTGTCTTGAGAGAAACTTGACTGATAAAAAGTTCCTGAATGAAATTAAGGTATCTATTACATTGTATTTCTATAATATTATTGCTGTAAAAATAGGAAAACGTCTGAAGTCTCACATTTTTCTTTTTTTGTTTAAAGGTATGTCGCACACAGCTAACGTCTGCTTGGAACGCTAGCCTTCTACAAATGCAGCATTCACTGGACCTACACTCAAAGCAAATGATGTGTCGGCACCACAGTGGAAGTTTCACCTTCCGCCAAATGGATACGTGACCAGGGGCCAGTTGCATTAACTTAGCCTCTATGTTAAGACTGTCTTATAGGGATAGCTCACCTAAAAATGAAAATTCTGTCATTAATTACTCACCCTCATGTCGTTTCAAACCTGTAAGACCTTCGTTCATCTTCGGAACACAAATTAAGAAATTTTTGATGGAATCTGAGAGCTGTCTGTCCCTGCATAGACAGCAACGCAACTGAAATGTTCCCAAGTCCAGAAACATAGCAAGGAGATCTGTAAAATAATCCATGTGACATCAGTGGTTCATCCGCAATTTTACAAAGCTACGAGAATACATTTTATAATCAAAAGAAAAAGAAAATAAAAAATTTATTCAACAATTTGTCTCCTCCACATCACCCTGGTGTAATTTTGGAGAATATCCGCTGAACGTATCCTATGTCACGCCGATACGCTGTTTCCGTTCAGATCAAATCACAACAACAGGAAACAGATCTGGCGTGACGCAGCTGAAAAAAGACACACAAAAAGTATTCTCGTAGCTTCGTATAATTGCAGATGAACCACTGATGTCACATGGATTATTTTACAGATCCCCTTGGTACGTTTCTGGACTTAGGAACATTTCAGTTGCGTTGCTGTCTATGCAGGGTCAGACAGCTCTCAGATACCATCAAAAATATCTTAATTTGTGTTCTGAAGATGAACGAAGGTCTTACGGGTTTTAAACGACATGAGGCTGAGTAATTAATGACAGAATTTTCATTTTTGGGTGAACTAACCCTTTAAGTACGAGTTCGACCAACTAGCAGTTAGTCTTTTTGGATTCAACTTTTACTAATCTACAATTTAATGTAACTGAATTAAAAAAAAAAATATGGCCAGTCTTAAAGAAAATAAATAAATAATTGAATGACTAACTTGTATGACTAGTCTAAACCTTTCATGTAACCAGCCCCTGGGCTGAAACACAACGCAAATTCACTGTTAAGATTCTGTGTGCGCTGACTACATTACAACATGAGAGCTATTGATCTAGTATGCCATTGTTGCAGCTGTAGTCGCGCTATATGTGTTTGACAGGTTGAAACTTAAATATCTGACAGACAAGATGCAACGAGGTAAAGCAAACATGAATATAAGATACAGTGCAGAGCAGTACACCCCCTCTAAAACTTAACAAAATCATCAATTACTCTTAAAAGACATGTTAGGGTTCTTTGAAGATATAATGTTCCAACATGCCTGCTTGATCAATTACCAAAGAAGAATGCCAAAATAATTGATCTAAATAGGATTTTCTTATCAAAGTGATAAAATTTTGTGTTGCAAATATGAGTACACCCTCCTTGAAGTAACTAAATAAACATAAAAATTAAAAAAAAAATAAAAAGTGTATAGGTTTAAGACTATTTTTGATCAACAGGTAAGTATATTGAACCAAAACTTTTAAAGACAAGTAATTTCCTGGCAATTAAAAGTGTTATATAGCCCACTGAATCATATTCAGACTTAATGCTGGCAGCACTGGAACCACTTGGGAGAGAACTGCCAGGTGACTTTTTCTTAGCATAAAAGTGGACAATGGTACAAGAGGAATACCAAATGATTAAAACAATTAAAACATTCAAAAACAATGGACTTGTGTCAAGGCTCCTGAAATAATCAGGTCTTCACTTTAAGTTTTCATTTAGTGATGAGTGGATTTTTGCAAGAAAAAGAGCAGGAGAAATAACATGCAAGTGTCTCAGAGCTGGCAAAAGCTATGAAAAGAGTGACACTTTATATCACAGAGTATGACGCAGCCTGCAGAAGTGACATGCATGGTTGTTGTCACCACTAGAATTACCTACTGTAGCAAAGCAAAACAAACTCATTTAACCTCTTCCAAGGCCCATGTTTACAAAATAGAGACTTCTGGGAATCCATACTCTGGTCTCAAGAGACAAAGTCAATCATTTCAGATCCAAAAGCATCCAAAATGTTCTGGTGTTGCTAGAGGAGGAGTACAGTGAGAAGTGCTTGGTACCCACAGTAACGTTCAGTGGTAGTAAAGCTTTAATATAAGGATGAATGAGCGCTGAATGTGTGCTTTATCAATGCTGGCATGAATTCACACACTACTGTGTGATGTAAAACAAACATTTGAAACAGAAGATGCTACCCTCCCCTCATTCCCTGCATTATTGGGCATTTTTCAGCATGACAAGAAGATATTCATTCTCCAAAGGTGAAAATTCTTCAGTGGACGCTCTTGAGCAGCTGTGGGGGATTCTGTAGAGACGAGCTGAGCAAAACTCCCTATTAAAGATCAGAGCATTAAATTATGTCATCCAGGAGTTAAACAGGACAGATGTGAAAATGTGTCATGAACTTGTACACTCAGTGCCAAGAAGGGTCAGAGCAGTATACTTTAAGTTCTGGAGGACATACTTAGTATTAGAATATTATATATTTTCTGAATTAAATCTAGGGTGTAATCATTTCTGTAATCCTTCATTTAAACAAAATTGGATAATTTACTTACAGAAAATATTGGCATATATTTTGTTGTTTTTATTAAATATATGTTTAATACATTTCAATTTTGCCATCTTTCCATGAATTATATTAGTGATAAATAAGAAAATACATCTTTCATATTTATTCAGAGGAGGTGTACTCATCTATGCTGTGGATAAATATAAGTCATTTAATAAACTAGAGCAGCCTATTGGTAGCAATTTTCTTTCCACAGAGTCCCACTGGCTCTTGCTGCTCCTTTTACATCCTAAAACCCTAACTGAATGTTTTTGAAGATTTTATGATTGTAAAACACTGACTTGGCATTAAATAAAACATTTTGTATATGAACTGTTCTAGTCCTGTATATATGTAAAACAGATTTTAGAGTGCATTTTTATTATTTAAAATTAAAAACCTTCAATAGTTTGACTGACCCAGCACTATGTCAAATATCAACCCAGCAAATGGCTTAATGAATAAAAGCCAAATATAAATTAATAAGTAAAAATAACCCAGCATGTGTTCTGTCCAATATTTAACATGTGTTGGGCCGACAAATAACCCATAAATTGATTTTTTTTAACCTAGAATTTTTGTATGTGTGCATGTTTTTATGACTGAATGTTCTCAGTGTTTCCTTGTTGCTCAAGATGTTTCACGACTTGATTAAGTGTCCTTATCTCTTGTGGTGGTAGAGACTCTCTGACATGTCTTCACTCTTTAAACTTGTCAGTCTTTGCAAATGTGGAGATTACAAGTTTTAGTTTGGAGTTAATTTGTCAAGAGTTTTAAGTAGCTGACAGTCAAACGGCCCCTCTTTCAAAGATGCTTGATTTCTCCCAGATTTCTCACCTGTTTAGTCAACACATTTGGTAATGTAGCATCTTATTTTGGAAAGAAGAAAAAAAACACATTTAACTGCTTGATTTTTTCCCCTCCATCTTCCGTATAGTATAAAACACCATTGTATTTTTTAGACTGACGTGTTGCATTTAAAAAGTAGAGGAGCAAGATATGAAATTAATACCTTTAATGAAATGACTTAATTTCCATGGAAAAGATGAGAGGTACGCATTTACTTGTAGAATCAAACCAATTACTATTTGATTTGACTTTTGTGTAGCTGCTTGAGTAGCATTAATTGGCTATTTTGTTTCATATGTATGATTTTTATTATCAATGTGTTCATTTATTAGCATTAGCTTCTTTCTGATAAGAGCTTTTTAAATGCCTTTTTTCAGAGCAATCAATCTGATGTCTAGAGTCAAGTTTGATTGTGCTATATTTTGCTAAAAGTGTTGATGCTGTAGAAAGGTGTTCATTTTAAAATCATGATTTTGTGAATTGCATACAGTTTCTTTAAAGTATTTTGTTCAGTACTTTGCATCGCAAGTTAATTAGCATAGGTTTTTCCCAGGTTAGATCTAGCACAAAGCACTTGGTGGCCAGCTACTGCACAAAATTTTTGTTTTCTTCACTTACAAAAAGTGTTCCCGTTGCTTCATATAACCCAGATTGCATGTCTGATGGCAGATGGAGTATTCTGACGACGACTTTCATACCTTTTATGGACCTTGACACTGTTATTTACTTGGCAGTCTATGGGACAGTCAGGCCTCCCGGTTTTCATCCAAAATATCTTAAATTGTGTTCCGAAGACAAACGGAGCTTTTATGGGTTTGGAACGACATAGGGGTTAGTGATTAATGACAAAAAAATTTGGGGTGGAGTATCCCTTTAAACTTGCACATTTATTGTCACACATATGCTGACTGGTGTAAAACTAACACCAAACATAAATGATAGAACTTGCATTGAACCAGAAAACTAAATGAGTTTATCCAGTTTGCCCTTCCATGTTTCAAATTGCTGCTGAGTCGGTGGTTTCATTTCGTCATGAATCCATGAAAGGTAGTGGGAAATATGAGTGTATGCTGTGAGGTGGTCTGCATTGCTCTTGGTTTTGGAAAAAGACACAATTCCCTCTGCAACACCTCCACAAACAAGTGGACCCCCAGAGTCTCCCTGTGGATTATATCATTTGATTATTAGTATATCGCAATGCACTGACAATGATACACCATACAGTAGATAAGAATTTGTGAGTGGTGGCACTTGAAATACCTGTGCTGGTCCAGTTGATCCCTCAGTGCACAGAGTGTCAGCCGTGCCACAGTTTTCAGAGTCTATCAGAGTCACGTTTGCTTCTTTGAGCACATTTGATGGAGACTCATCGTGGAATTTCTTCCAGCCCCAACCCATGACCATGCAATCCTTTTGGATTTGTTCATTCTCAGGTTTTGGAAAAGCGATAGTACTCACGATTTTGTTCAGAGTTGCTGGGGTTTTCAGCTGAAAGAGAAGATGCAGAGTTCTTGGTTCAGTCAATAACCATTTCATTCAGTGTTTTTGGAGATATTAAAGATTATGCATTCATTGCAAGTTAAGTTGAGCAAAAGTATACTCTGCAAATGTCAATGGCATGATACTAATACAATTGTTCAATCTTAAATATTACCTTTAGAAGCATGATGTCATGATCTGTTCTATTCATATTGAATTTTGGATGTGGGAAGGGATCTACCTCTATACCGTCAGGTAAAAAGTTGGTATCATTGACCCCCAAATAGACCATAAGATGACTAAAAAAAAAAAAAAAAAAAAAAAAAAAACATAGAGACCAGTTACAAAATTATTAATATATATTTACAATACAAAGACATGACTGCCACTTTGTTTGTCAAAAGTCACTAATCTAAAAGACACTTAATGTTCAGTCATGTTATCAATATGTCTGCACTGATAGCAACAGATGAGAGCAGATCTTGAAATGAACTAAACTGTATATATATAATATAAGCTGAGCTGCTTAAACTGAATCACATCTTGCAACATCAACTCTGTTTTTAAACTGTAACTAAGTTGAATCAACATTGAACTGACTTGAACTGAAAAACGATATTGCTGCCTTCTGTAGAGTTGCTTCAAAATTTGTAGAACTTTTCAAAATATATTAACTTTACAATGTTATTGAACTGAACTGAACTGCACCAACACTGAACTGACTTTAGCTGAATAATGACGGTTTTTTAGAGCTGCTCGCAGCAGAATTTAAACTGTCTTCATAACTGGGTTTTTCATAATTTATTCTGCTCTTTTCCTGTTTATTACTGTAAAGCTGATACAATTTGTATTGTATAAAGTGCTACAGAAATGAAGGTCACTTGACTTGACAGCAGGTGTGCTTTTCATAAACTTTAAGACAATAAGTGCCTGCACTTAGTTTGTATACCCTTTCAGATTCATGATTTTCTGACTGAAAATGCTAAAATAGGGTAATTTCACATACCTTCGTTTACAGTGGGCAGCTGTCATCACATAATCCTCTCTTACCAAAAAACCACCACATGCTACTTTTGATATCTTGTCACGAATGTAGACCATGTAGGGTCGACTGTGGGGAATGGAAACTTTACCACCAATAATGCCATCATGCATGGAGAAACCTAAAAAAAAAAGAGTTTAGTTCTATGAAACTATTCAACAGCATCTTCTGGGAACACAGTGAGCCTGTTCTACTGAAGTAGACTAGATGTGATTACCTGGGCTGCAGGAACGCAGCAGTAGCAGACAAGTGATATGCGAAAGGATGCTCATTGTAGACAGCTCAGTTACACTCGGTTTGCACCACTGAGATGTTGGGTTCTGCTTTTATAGAGAGATTCAAGGGAACCACACCCGGAAGATATTGGCAGAAGCTGCAGCATGCTCTGCATCCAGATCAGTTTCACTGATCTAACAGCATATAAAGGAGGAGTTGATCAAAGGTCAGTGATTATCATCAACTTTCGTTGTTACACAACTCACAATGTGGTGATAATGTCAGAAAGTGCACACTAGGGACTTGATAGATGCAAGAATTTCATCATCTGTAATGTTTGCAGATTCTGGTACCTTGATTACCATTCATGGCCATTTTTTATGCATAGCATCTTGATCAGGTATAACTTTTACAAACCCCTTTGTCCCGAGAACAACCTGAATTCTTTGTGGCATGGCTTTAGTAAGGGTTTGGAAATATTTTTTAGAAGGTCTTGTCTCTGTTGACATGATAGCATGATACAGTTGCTGCAGATTTATCAGTTGCACATTCATGATGTGAGTCTGCCTTTTCTCCACATCCCAGAGGTACTCTTTTGAGATCTGGAGACTGTGGAAGGCATTGGAGTACACTGAAACTCTTAAATGTGTGTGCATGTTTTTATGCACTGAATGTTCTCTGTGTTTCCTTGTTGCTCAAGACACTTCATGACTTATTCAAGTGTCCTCATCTCTTATGGTGGTAGAGACTGTCCAACACATTCTCACTCCCAACTCGTCACAGATTGATGCTTGGTCAGGGACACTTTGGCGTCACTTTTTAACAGCATTTTAATATTACCCTTGAATCAAGATTAATTAGCACATAATGTATAATTGAAATGGTTTAATAACAGTATTTTGTAATGGTTACACTTGAATTGGTTACAAGATAGATGAAGGATGGTAAAACATATAGTTAATGTACCCAACATGTATGTAAAATATTACCTGAGAGAGAAAGAGAGAGGGGGAGATGCAGAGAGTGAGTAAAAAGAGGGAGAGACGGCAGAGCCCCGAGAAGAGAGCGCTAGCAAAGGAAAGAGTCAGCAACTGAAAGAGACAGAGCAACAGTTACAGTCTTCTTTTGTCTCTTCCTTGACCATGTGACTAAAAAACCAAATGTGAAACATTCAGACTGAACAATCTGCAGATTACAGATTCGCCCACTGTGAAAAAGCTGTGAGCAATGACCCCCGATACACATGTCGGCCTACAGGCCTTGATCGATATCAGCACTTTTGTGCCTTCAGGAATGCCAAATGGCCCTTTCGTTACTCAAGATAGGTTTGGGACAGGAAAGCAGAAGTTTTTGATAATATTTGACCCTACACTGCTGCTGAAAAACAGCCCCTCAGCATGAGGCTGCTACTGCCACACTTTACTTTTGAGATGCTACTGTGCAGGTGATGAGCAGTGCCTGGTTTCCTCCAAACATGATGCTTGGAATTGAGGTTCATCTGACTAGAGAATCTTGTTTTTCACAATCTGAGAGTTCTTTAGGTGCTTTGTTGCAAATTCCAAGTGGATTTTTATGTGTCTTCACTGAGGAGAGGATAAAGTTTGGCCATACCGCCATAAAGGCTGGATTGGTGGAGTGTTGCAGTGATGTTTGTCCTTCTGTAGGTTTCTCCTATCTCCACATATGAATAAGGAGCTCAAATAGGGGGACCATTGGTTTTTGGTCACCAGTTCTAACCAAAGCCCTTCTCCATCGATTGCTCAGTTTGGCCAGGAGGCCTGCTCAATGAAGAGTCCTGTTTTTTTTTTCTTTTTTCAAAAGTCTTCCACTAAGAGTAATGGAGACTACATGCTTCTGTGAACCTTCAATGCAGTAGATTTTTTATGGACTCTTCCACAGATGTGTGCCTTGATGCAATCCTGTCTCTGAGCTCTACAGGCAGTTCTTGTTTGAACTATTGGGGCTCGATTTTTGCTCTGATATGCATTTTCAGAACTTTTATTGAGAGGTGTGTGCCTTTCCAAATAATACCCATTCAAATGAATTTGCCACAGGTTAACACCACTCAAAGTGTAGTAACATCTACAAGCAGTATGAATGCTCCTGATCTAAATTTCAGTTCAGTCAGGTCCACTTCTTCAAAGTATATTTATTACAATTATATAGCATATAGTTAGTCAGTATGGTTCTGGTTCTGGGCAAAACTCCCCACTATCAGCTGATGTGAGTTTGACTGAGTTGGCCTGCCTAAACTAAACGCAATGAATTGATCTGTCCCAGAAAAGGTATGAATACTTATGAAATGGAATAATTTCAGTTTTTTTTTTTTTTTTTCTAATAAATTTGCAAAGTTGTTACAAACCTGTTTTTGCATTTGGTCGGATGGGGATATGGAGTGTAGATTGATGTGGGACAAGAAAGGGATTTAAAGCAGTTAAAATAAGGCTTGCAACATAACAAAACATGAAAAAAACATAGATGGGGTATGAATACATTTTTATAAGGCACGTAGGAAATAACATTATTAAATGATTCTCTGTTTCAGTATAAATAAAGATGTAATTTAATTGTTCATACAAACTGATACGCAAGTGTTGTAGGTGAGATTATGTTGTAGCTACTGTAATCATACGGGGTAATATTGAAGTGAGGAAAGAAGAAATAAGTGTTAGAGGGGCTGAAAGGTAGGGCTTTTTGTGGGGCAAAAGATAGAGAAGTAGGGGAGAGAATTAATGTAGAAAATAAGAGGAGATAGAGAGTACGGGTAAGGAGTAGGTATTTAGGAAGGATGAGGAGAAGGGGAAGGGAGATAGGAGGAAAGGAAGGGGTGAAAAATACCTACGGAAGAGGACCGTAGAGGATGTGAAAAGGAAAGAAATAAGGGTAAAATTGTGTTTTACTACACAATTTGAAGAGTTAGTGAGTAAAAAGGAGAAAGGGTAAAAGAGAGGGTGAAATGATAGGGAGGGGACCAAGAGATTGGGAATGGGTGGTGAAGGAAGAATAGATGGAGAGCTAATGTAGCAGAGGAGAAATGCTTCAGAGGTGAGCTGAGACAAGAGGAATATAGATAAATTTTAGGAAAAGAGGACTGAAATAGGAAAAAGAAGGAAAGACAACAAATATAGTGAAGACAGTAAGGACGAATACTGGACTTGACAGCAGGTGTGTAAGGTTCAAAAACCTTAGACATTAAGTGCCTGCACTTAGTTTGTATACCCTTTCAGATTCATGATTTTCTGACTGAAAATGCTAAAATAGGATAATTTCACATACCTTTCTTTACAGTGGGCAGCTGTCATCACATAATCCTCTCTTACCAAAAAACCACCACATGCTACTTTTGATATCTTGTCACGAATGTAGACCATGTAGGGTCGACTGTGGGGAATGGAAACTTACCACCAATAATGCCATCATGCATGGAAGAAACCTAAAAAAAAAAAAAAAGAGTTTAGTTCTATGAAAAACTATTCAACAGCATCTTCTGGGAACACAGTGAGCCTGTTCTACTGAAGTAGACTAGATGTGATTACCTGGGCTGCAGGAACGCAGCAGTAGCAGACAAGTGATATGCCAAAGGATGCTCATTGTACACAGCTCAGTTACACTCGGTTTGCACCACTAAGATGTTGGGTTCTGCTTTTATAGAGAGATTCAAGGGAACCACACCCGGAAGATATTGGCAGAAGCTGCAGCATGCTCTGCATCCAGATTAGTTTCACTGATCTAACAGCATATAAAGGAGGAGTTGATCAAAGGTCAGTGATTATCATCAACTTTCGTTGTTACACAACTCACAATGTGGTGATAATGTCAGAAAGTGCACACTAGGGACTTGATAGATGCAAAGAATTTCATCATCTGGTACTGTTTGCAGATTCTGGTACCTTGATTACCTTCATGGCCATTTTTTATGCATAGCATCTTGATCAGGTATAACTTTTACAAACCCCTTTGTCCCGAGAACAACCTGAATTCTTTGTGGCATGGCTTTAGTAAGGGTTTGGAATATTTTTTAGAAGGTCTTGTCTCTGTTGACATGATAGCATGATACAGTTGCTGCAGATTTATCAGGTTGCACATTCATGATGTGAGTCTGCCTTTTCTCCAAATCCCAGAGGTACTCTTTTGAGATCTGGAGACTGTGGAAGGCATTGGAGTACACTGAAACTCTTAAATGTGTGTGCATGTTTTTATGCACTGAATGTTCTCTGTGTTTCCTTGTTGCTCAAGACACTTCATGACTTATTCAAGTGTCCTCATCTCTTATGGTGGTAGAGACTGTCCAACACATTCTCACTCCCAACTCGTCACAGATTGATGCTTGGTCAGGACACTTTGGCGTCACTTTTTAACAGCATTTTAATATTACCCTTGAATCAAGATTAATTAGCACATAATGTATAATTGAAATGGTTTAATAACAGTATTTTGTAATGGTTACACTTGAATTGGTTACAAGATAGATGAAGGATGGGTAAAACATATAGTTAATGTACCCAACATGTATGTAAAATATTACCTGAGGAGAGAGAGAAAGAAGGAGAGAGGGGAGGAGAGGGAAGAGACGGGAGGGAGAAGAAAGCAAAGGAAGAGTCAGATCTGAAAGACGAGCAGAGCCCCGACCAGAAGAGAAACAGCGCTGAGCAAAGGAAAGAGTCAGCAACTGATCGATGTAATAACATGTCTCCTACAGGCTCGATATCAGCACTTTTGTGCCTTCAGGAATGCCAAATGGCCCTTTCGTTACTCAAGATAGGTTTGGGACAGGAAAGCAGAAGTTTTTGATAATATTTGACCCTACACTGCTGCTGAAAAACAGCCCCTCAGCATGAGGCTGCTACTGCCACACTTTACTTTTGAGATGCTACTGTGCAGGTGATGAGCAGTGCCTGGTTTCCTTCAAACATGATGCTTGGAATTGAGATTCATCTGACTAGAGAATCTTGTTTTTCACAATCTGCGAGTTCTTTAGGTGCTTTGTTGCAAATTCCAAGTGGATTTTTATGTGTCTTCACTGAGGAGAGAATAAAGTTTTGGCCATACCGCCATAAAGGCTGGATTGGTGGAGTGTTGCAGTGATGTTTGTCCTTCTGTAGGTTTCTCCTATCTCCACATATGATCAAGGAGCTCAACTAGAGTGACCATTAGGTTCTTGGTCACCAGTCTAACCAAAGCCCTTCTCCATCGATTGCTCAGTTTGGCCAGGAGGCCTGCTCAATGAAGAGTCCTGTTTTTTTTTCTTTTTTCAAAAGTCTTCCACTAAGAGTAATGGAGACTACATGCTTCTGTGAACCTTCAATGCAGTAGATTTTTTATGGACTCTTCCACAGATGTGTGCCTTGATGCAATCCTGTCTCTGAGCTCTACAGGCAGTTCTTTTGAAGTTGGGGCTCGATTTTTGCTCTGATATGCATTTTCAGAACTTTTATTGAGAGGTGTGTGCCTTTCCAAATAATACCCATTCAAATGAATTTGCCACAGGTTAACACCACTCAAAGTGTAGTAACATCTACAAGCATTGTGAGTTGTGCTGATCTAAATTTCAGTTCAGTCAGGTCCACTTCTTCAAAGTATATTTATTACAATTATATAGCATATAGTTAGTCAGTATGGTTCTGTTCTGGGCAAAACTGCCCACTATCAGCTGATGTGAGTTTGACTGACGTGGCCTGCCTAAACTAACGCAATGCTTGATCTGTCCCAGAAAAGGGTATGAATACTTATGCAATGGAATAATTTCAGGTTTTTATTTCTAATAAATTTGCAGAGTTGTTACAAACCTGTTTTTTGCTTTGTCATTATGGTGTATGGAGTGTAGATTGATGTGGGAAGAAAAGGTATTTAAAGCAGTTTAACATAAGGCTGCAACATAACAAAACATGAAAAAACATGAAGGGGTATGAATACATTTTATAGGCACTGTAGAAATAACATTTTAAATGATTTCTGTTTCAGAATAAATAAAGCTGTATTTAATTTTCATACAAACTGATACTCAAGTTTTGTATGTGGATATGTTGTAGCTACTGTAATCTGAAACAATATTTAGGGATTGGGGCTATTGTGAATGAGTTTGATATGTTGACAGTGGGCATGTTCGTGATGGTGACGGAGATGTGGTAGTTTTACAATGCATGTCCTCCACTGTGTTCTACGGTTTATTTTTCAATATGTTTAAAGAAAAGAAGATTGAAATTACCTCAATATTGAGTTTGACTCTGTCCGTTAGTTACGAGTGCCTGCTCACTTTTGCCCAGGCCCACCCAAAAATAAAATTCTGCATATGCCACTGCTTTACAATAAGGTGTCATTGTAGGATATGCACACTGGAGGAAGGGAGGTAGTGGTTAGGTGAAACTGTATAGCCCCTTTCACACTGCACGTCGGACCCGGCAAATTGCCGGAACATAACCGGGTCGACTTCTGTGTGAAAGCAAACACGTCTCGGGATTGAACCCGGGTCGGGGACCTAGTAACATTGCCGGGTTCAGTCCCGGTGTAGTGCCGAAATTTTCACCCTGCCAGATTATGCACCCCCTGGTATTGGTAGGTTTAGGAGTAGGTGTGGGGGAGGGGTTAGGATTAGGGGTGGGGTTGGGATTAGGCAATCAGGTAGCGACTTCAACGAGGGGATGCAGAATCTGGCAGGGGTGAAGAATTCGGCACAACACCGGAACGAGCGCTGTGTGAACAAAAGCCAGAACTAATGCCGTGTCGTAGTGATGACGCGCGTTATCGCGCGACTCTTTTACCAGGTGTTTTAAAGGCAGATCAACGTTCGCAACGAAAAAATATGTGCAAACTGTAAAGAAGCAGAGATCAGTTAGTTCCTTACCTTCCGCGCTGAAGCTGAGATCGTTCGCCAACTTAAGTGAAAGTTAACGTGCCTCATGTTATCGACTCGTACATTACACGTCACACCCTGATATCACGTGTCATTACGGGACCTTTATGGGTTGTGTGTGAACACGCACATATTCTGGGAAATCACTGGTAGTGTGAAGTGCAAAATCTAGCGACCCGGGTACAATTGCCGGGACACATTACCCGTGTATTTGCCGGAATCACAGTGTGAAAGGGGCTTATGATTTGGGGCACCCTTTTGAAAATCTGTTTAGGGCCCCAAAATGTTAGGACCGGCTCTGGGTTTAGGGTAGGGGTGGGGTTAGGTAATCTACAGTGTCTATGAAAGTATAAATGTATATAAAATGAGTTCAAATGCATGTAAGGAATCATATACAAATACAAATGAAAGCAACAGAGTAGGCCTAGCCTGCGGAGTACCCTGAAAAATTATGCTAAAAGGGTACCCAGAGTGTTAAAAAGTGAAGCCAAGGGGTCCTGATCAAGTGTCAGTGGGAGTGAGAATGTTGAACCTCTTTGTACGAGAGTACTTGCAGAGGTGGAGATTACAAAGTAGTTGACAGTCAGACGGCCCCTCTTTCAAAGATGGCTGATTTCTTTCTTTCTATGTATGTATGTGTATATATAGCTAGAGCTAGAATCTAGACAAAAAAGTAGTAAATGATTAATATATATATATATATATATATATATCAATTAATCATTTATTACTTTTTTGTCTAGATTCTAGCTCTTGATTATGCTATATTTTGCTGAAAGTGGTGATGATGTAGAAAGGTGTTCATTTTAAATTATTATCTTGTGAATTCAATAAAAAAAAAAAAAAAAACATTTTTTTTACAGTATTTTGTTCAGTACTTTGCATTGCAAGTAGAATTTAAACCCAGAAAATGACATTCTTATTAGACTTGTGTGAACGTGTTACATATGAGCCTTTATTTTAAAACACACACATTTATTGTCACACATATGCTGATTGGTGTAAAACTAACACCAAACATAAATGATAGAACTTGCATTGAACCAGAAAACTAAATGAGTTTATCCAGCTTGCCCTTCCATGTTTCAGATTGCTGCTGAGTCGGTGGTTTCATTTCATCATGAATCCATGAAAGGTAGTGAGAAATATGAGTGTATACTATGAGGAGGTATCCATTGCTCCTGGTTTCAGAAAAAGATACAATTCCCTCTGCAACACCTCCACAAACAAGTGGACCCCCAGAGTCTCCCTGTGGATTACATCATTTGATTATTAGTATATCACATTGCACTGACAATGATACAACATACAGTAGATAAGAATTTGTGAGTGGTGGCACTTGAAATACCCGTGCTGGTCCAGTTGATCCCTCAGTGCACAGAGTGTCAGCCGTGCCACAGTTTTCAGAGTCTATCAGAGTCACGTTTGCTTCTTTGAGCACATTTGATGGAGACACGTCACTGTAATTCTGCCAGCCCCAACCCATGACCATGCATTCCCTTGAGATTTTTTCATTCTTAGGATTTGGAAAACTGATAGTACCCACAACTTTGCTCAAAGGTACTGGGGTTTTAAGCTGAAAGAGAAGATGCAAAGTGCTTGTTTGAGTCGATAACCCCTATATTTTTTAAATGCTTTTTTTTTCTAAAGAAATTTAAAGATAATGCATTCATTACAAGTGATAAAAGTTATATAGCCAAACTATATTCTGCATATGTCAACCATTTCCTATCTTGAAAGGCCATTTTTCTAGGTGTGATGGTGATGAAATATTTCAACATTATATATTACCTTTAGAAGCATGATGTCATGACCTGGTCTCTCACTATTGAATTTTGGATGTGGAATGGGATCTACCTCTATACCGTTAGGTAAAAAGTTGGTGTCATGGACCCCCACAAATACCTCAACATGACTAAAAAAAGATTTACAAAATTATTCATAATATTTATATATTTACAGTAAAAAGATCATATGGCCACTTTGGATGTCAAAATTCATAATTTTTGATTCAATTCAATCTTTTTTTTTTATTGTTAGATATCTGCACTCAGTCAGTATAACCTTTCTGTAAAAATATAAAATATGATAATTTCACCTACCTTTGTTTACAGTGGGCAGCTGTCATCACATAATCCTCTCTTACCAAAAAACCACCACATGCTGATTTTAATACCTTATCACGAATGTAGACCATGTAGGGTCGACTGTGGGGAATAGAGACCCTACCGCCAACAATACCATCATGCATGCAGAAACCTAAAAATTAGTTTAGTTTTATGAAACTCTTCAACAGTATATTCTGAGCCTTTTGTAATAACTAAAATAAACTGGATGTGAATACCTGGGGTGCAGGAATGCAGCAGTAGCAGACAAGTGATATGCCAAAGGATGCTCATTGCAGACAGCTCAGTTACACTTGGTGTGTGCCACAGAGATGTTGGGTTCTGCTTTTATAGAGAGATTCAAGGGACCCACACCCACAAGATAATGGCAGAAGCTGCAGCATGCTCTGCATCCAGATCAGTTTCACTGATCTAAGTTAGAGGCGGTTAAAAGAAGATTTGATCACAAGTCAGTGATTATCATCAGCTTTCGTTGTTTCACAAGTAATAATATCATAGATAATATCAGAAAGTTCACACTAGACCCTTGATAGTTGTGAGAATTTCATAACCTTTAATGTTTTCTGCTTCTGGTACCTTGACTACCATAATTCATGGTAATTTTTTAGCCACCACTTCATCAGGTACAACTTTTACAAACCCCTTTGTCCCGAGAACATCCTGATTTCTTTGTGGTACGGATTTAGTAATATTTTTAGAGATTCTGGTCTCTGTTGACATGGTGGCTTCAGAGTCTCTCTGATATTTAACCTCTATGTATGACTTTTCAAGATTGTTTGAGTCCTTGCAGAGGTGGAGATTACAGGTGTTATTTGGAGTGAAATTGTCAAGAGTTCTAAGAAGCAGACAAAGTTCACAGAGGTACAGCTCTGAACATCACACTTTTCCCACAGACCCCTGTTGTTCTGTTTGAAGTGTTCCCCAATATTGCTTGTTTGTTTAATTTGAAGATCTCATCTGTTAATTTGTATTCTGGCTGATGATGGGATTTAACTAAAAGCCCAAACCCATTTCAACAACTCCAACTGTTAGGCCGCGTGTCCACCAAAGCTGTTTTTCCCGAGGCTAGTGTATTTTTTCAGTTGTTTTCAATGGGAGCTCCACATTTTTTAAAACACCAGGAGTGTGATGAGGTGCTGAGGTTTTTTTCACGCTACGCGATTGGCATTTTTTCTCACCACTGAGAGCTGAAGAATGTTCAACTTTGGTTATGCACTATGCAGTGCTCATAATTCTCACTTTTTACCCAGCCATCCAATCACAGTAGAGGAGGAGTGGGACTAATATCACCCAGACCAGTCGTCACACCTTGCTTGTGGACTACCACAATATTGTTATGAAAACTAATGCTTGGAGAAACATTTAATTTGCAAAGTGTCTGCCATATTACTTTAGCGGATATTCCATATCATAGCAACCAAAGCATCTCAACTGAAAACGCTGTGCCGCAGAAGCCCTCTCAAGTGCTCCCAGCTAGGCATTTTTTAGAACAGCGCCTGGTGTTTTCAACTCGCTAAAAACACTTTGGTGGACACATGGCCTTAATGTATTATGAGTCTTATGTCAGGGAGTCTCTACCATCGGTCTACAGCCAATGAAGCCACTTGGATAAAAGGTTAAACATCTTGAGAAACAGTAAAATATATTTAGCAGAATAATCCACCAGAAAATCTATGACCTGGAAAAAAAAGAATTTTCAGTCATATTTTATTCATTGAGTCACCACATTGAATTCAAAGTTTGCATTGTAATGCGACTACTGTGATAAAATGGTACAGTATAGTTTTAAATAAACTAAAAAGTTACATAAACTGAAGGACATATACCTGTGCAAATAAATACGCAAACAATATGTTGAGCAACAAACTGTGCTAGCAGGTTGGCAGCATTTGCATGATCATCCTTCAAGTATGCTTGTTTAAAAATAATTGTTCAGCTGGAGAGTTCATTGGGCCAGAGTTTTGTAGCTCCTTGTAGAGTCCTCCAAAACAGGAAATCCATTTTCATGGCTTTCATTACACGTGTTTTATGGATGTAGTAAAATGCACATTCGACAAAAACGCTGTTTTGAATACTTGGATATAAGCGATGTGGTCACATAGTTCCTGAAGGCTGTAATGCTATATGCTTGATTTAGCCATGCAAATACGCCAAGCAGTAGCACAGGAATGCCCATTAAGAAACTTTCTCTGTCTAGACTGAGGTATATTTTTCTCATACCTGAACCACAAGACATTATTATATAATAATTAATAAATAATTATTGTGAATGAAGCGCAAGAGAGGTTTCTGAGAACGAGGGATGGTGGAGAATGGGTTGCACGCAGAAGACTGAGTTACGAACAGTAATGGATATTACAGGAGGAGGTTTGGAGAGGCCGAGCAGAAGGGGGTGTCCGAAAGAGCATTTACCGGCAGACTGTCAGCTTTATTAGAACCAGGGGGTTGACTATGGGATGGTTAAGCAATTAGACGTCATGATAAAAGCAGGGAATGAAATTGCAGTTGTAAAAAGTCCATCAATCATTACGCAAATCATGATTATTAGGAATAAAAAAGAAATGACAACGGTGTGCTTCCAAAGAAGAAGGTAGCATGTGACACACTGTGAAATCTGGCCACTCTTGCATATGAGAGGGCAGGATCCAGGATGGGGTTTGTGTAATGCAATAAATCACCCACATTTATTGGATTTGAAGGATCTCAGTTGATATATGTTGTCTGGTTCCTAACTTCATATATGTTTGTCCTACTATCTTGACTCGCATCATTTTCAGCTCTAATCAATATCTCTGCTCATGCATCATTTTCCCATGAAGTCAAGTTGATTTTGCAGTTCTCAGAAGATCAACAGATAAAGCCTCCACCACCAGTGTTACGTGCCACACTGAACGTGTGATAATGTGGTTTTGAGCAAGTCATTTGATACAGAAGAGCTAGTCTCGTGTAACCAGACCTTCAGACTGACGGCTGAAGGTCTGGAATTCATGGCAGATTTCATCGGCCAAGGGCCGCCCATGAGTCCGTTTGACCGTCATGCCAAACAACCAATCAAATCATTTCGTTCATCGTCACGTTTCGAGGCATGGAAATGTCACCACAATAACAGACTCTCGGACATATTTTAAAGATTCTATGCCGCAAACTTTAAATATTTCAGAAACTTTTGGAAATCCAGTTTTTAGTTGATCCTGATAAGCGCTCATCGTCACAGTTGTAAACACGACGGCTTTCTTTTTTCGTGAGGGGTTTTTGTTGCAAGGTTTATTTGTTTGAAGGTTTTATTTTAAAGAGGGGGTTTGGCGTCACGGTATATTTGTTTCCAGAATTCAACCAATCCAATGACGACTTCAACACTCCTGAAGTGTTTCCACTTTTGTGTCCCATATGCATCAGACGTTTAGCCAACGGTCTGTGGGCGTGATGTTTGAGGCTGAGTCTTTGACCAGGGTTCACACACTTCTTGAAAGTACTTGAATATCAGACACATAGATTCAAGGCCTGAAAGTACTTGAAAACAAATAAAAGTCCTTGAAAGTGCTTGAATTAAATTTGAAGAAAAAAAAATGTTTAGTAGAATGGTGCTATTTCAAAAACTGAAAAAACGAAACGGCGCTAATGATTGGGGGTTGAGATGGGGTACCGCGAGAAAAAAAACTTAGCATGTGACTGATGTGAGCTGATGTGCAGCCCTGCATGAACCTATGGAGAAAGCAATGCATTTGCGACTTAAAACTACTGCATGCGACTATGAAAAAAAAATATTTATGAGCACCAGTGCAACTGACCCGATCAGCATATTTGTGTTTGCGCTCAGAGGAGCTTCAAAGGTGTCTAACTTATTCACAACGTTTACTGAGTTCTGCAATCTCACGAATCCTCTCATTATAGCACACAAAGTATTGACAGGGTGTAAATAAGAGATTCATTGTGCAGTGTATAGGGAGCTTTGTTGATTATAATGGAAGTTTGTGAGATCGCGATGAGTGAGCGACAGCTTTTAGTGGTTATTAAGGGAGTTTGCAAATCTGATATTGATTTAATGCAATAGTTAATTAAAAAAGAAATTAATATTAAGTGACTTGCATTGTCTGTCTACAGCACTATTGCCTGATTTTGCTCTATTTCATCAACGGAAATAGTTTCAAACAAAGTCACAGCTGAGCCGCTACGCATCTCCGAGCAAACACAGCGATGTTTCGTTTATGAATGAACGTATGTTTTTAAACGAATCTGAATCAATTACCCATTCATAAAGCCAGTCACTTGCTTCATTCCTGAATGAATTAGTCATTGAACAAATCAAATGAATGAATGAGTTCGCAATAAACTCAATGATTTGCCACCACCTACTGGTAGTTTAATTTAATTTTTAAAGGTTGTTAAAATGTTCTCAAAATTTTATATTTAAACATTAACCTCAACATGAATTT
Source organism: Cyprinus carpio (assembly GCF_018340385.1). Classification (NCBI taxonomy): domain Eukaryota; kingdom Metazoa; phylum Chordata; class Actinopteri; order Cypriniformes; family Cyprinidae; genus Cyprinus; species Cyprinus carpio. The sequence continues at coordinate 10,122,224 of NC_056593.1, read as the reverse complement.
ATGAATTTAATTGCACTCATGCCACCTCTGAGCCTCATTAAACGTCTAAAAATACACCTACAAGCCACTTTTGTGTTCTTTTGTGCCCCCTCTGTAGTACTGTTTTTGTGTGTGTGTGTGTGTGTGTGTGTGTGTGTGTGTGTGTGTGTGTGTGTGTGTGTGTGTGTGTGTGTGTGTGTGTGTGTGTGTGTTTGCGTTTTTAATACTGATTTCATTTGATTGGTAACTTATTCTTATTCTACTTGATTTTATTCTGTTGTTTTAATTAGAAATTTTAAAAAACTTATAAATATATCTTTTTTAATTTGAGATAAAAGATGACATACTTTTAATAAAGTTAGGAAAATGCCATTACAAAGGTGTAAAAACTAAATTCCCTGTAAATAACTTTAATTTGATCAGAATTTTTGATTATTGATTAGAAGGTGCACCTGAAATTTTTGACTGCGTTCCTAATTTTTTTTTTTTTTTACATTTTAAAAGAAAAGTAAGCATAGAGCCCTATTTAACCACTTTTTATTAATTTTAAAAATTGAGAAATTCTTTCAAATTTAAATCTTTTACAAGAATTACAGCAAAGCAAAAAAAAAAAAAAAAAAAAACAGTTTGATGCAAGAATATATATTTTTATCAATATTTGAGAAATTGTATTTGACTTCAATGGATTTAATTAAATTCCTTTGAACACGACTGCTCAAAATGGTCTAAATTTATGAAACCTTCACATTCAAAACCTCATTACTCTTAATTTTTTATGTAAATGTTAAGTGTAAGTGAAATGTTAAGAGGTCTTTGCTGGGGTGTGAATTTGATAGGTGCTTGATATAAATGGTGCTTTAAAAAAGTCCTTGAATCTGGTGTCCATGAAAGAGTGGGAACCCTGTTTGACCCTTTGTATGCCTCCATGGAGCTCATCTCTGTCCCAGTCGAGACCAAATGAGACAAGCATTGACAATGCTTTCCAGACGTGGTTAAATAGCTATTAGTCTGAGCTTTTGCTGCATCCCCAAAAGGACTTTTTGAAAATTATTTATCCTGTAAGTTTAAATGTACCTTTTCTTCATCATTAATCATAAAATGGATCACCAGCTTCTGTCCTAGGACTAAGCAGAGGCCTTTATTTTGAGGCAAGGCAGTTTTAAAAGGCAAGACAGCACCATACATATATACGACTTGTGCACTATATTGCTAGTTAGTGTGAGCTAAACAGTACAATTTATGCCATTATTAATTGACAACTGCTTAAGCTCCTCACACAACGCTATCATATGGTTTTAGAAAGTCTGAATATGGCACACATGGACAACTATTATTGTGTTTCTGTAACTTCTGGAGCCTGACAGTGTGTAACAGTTTTGTTGAAGGAGCACATTAATTCCTTTTGTTTTCCTTGGAAGACAGAAAATCATGTGTGTTTTAAGTTAAATAACAGTGATTAAACGATAACATAAGTTTCATTTAGCATTAAACGATCAACCATGGGTGAAATCTTCTGAAACCAGGCAATTTTAATAAATGGGTGAATGTTTTGATAGTACAGGATGAATGTCGCTAGATTGACTTTTTCTTATGTGTGTTTCTTCATAAGAAGCAGGCAGTTCATTTGACCTTGTTTTTACAAATGCTAACTTGGATTTGACTGCGTTCATTTTGGATCTTTTGCTTTAGAAGAATCCAAATTAAAATGAATTTCTGCCTAAACCCTCATCCTGTCTCAAATAACACCTGCTGTTACTGTGCATGTAGACTGAGTTCTCACGAGATGGATATGCAACATGGGAATACGCGCCTTGCCAATGAAATTATATCTGGTATTTTAATTGAGAATGAAATAGATGAACAATTATTTTTAAAAGCCCATGTATGCCATGTATGTACATACCCAAAGTGCACTGACACTAGACACTAGTCAACCCTAGTTTCATCCAGCACACATGACTTTTGGTGTAATACATACACCAGAGTTTGATATCCATTTTCACTTGGTTAGACAGTCAATTAGGTGCCTTTTCAGGATTATAGAGTATTTCAAGAACACGGTGTGCCCTTGACTCGTGGTTCAGGGTGACTGTAATTCACATAACTGATGTTGTAAGCTGTGCAGTGCCGTGAATGTCACCGGAGCTACCACAAATAAAGCCAACACCATTGCAAAAAAGTCTGTCATGTTGGGTCTGTTTCAAAACCTAATGCACTGCATACACTCACGACTAAGGATGAATGATGTATTGGTAGCATTTTGCATTTTTACAGTTTATTTATCTGCATTTAATTATGCATGGTAATTTCTCCATTTTTACATCTAACACTCAGGTTAACTATTAAAACAAATAATTTAATATAACTGTTAATTATATATAATTACATATAATATATTAATAATGTATAATTATACATAATAATATACTAATTTTGATAATATCTAAAAATATCTAATAATAGCCTATCTAACAATTTTTATTACAAAATATATCTAAAAATATAACAGTAAAAACAAATACAATTTAGTTTACATGGTCAAATCTCTTAGTTAATAACACTTAAATATAATTTATATAATTTATCAAAATATGATTCAACATTTGTTTTAAAATCTAAAAATGTAAAAGTAAAAAATATTTTATAGTTTACGGTTACTCATATTTGTTATTAGTTTTTATTGATTTTTTTTTTTTTTTTTTTTTTTTTTATACTGTTACACTGCAAAACCCTTTTTGGTGCTAAAGAACTCTAAACTCGAACACATCATTTCAGCACAAAAAAAAAAAAAAAACTCCCTCAGGTTGATATGGTTCTAAATAGAACTGCTACTATGTGTAAAGAGCCTTTAAAAACATCATTACTTACAATAATGTAATGCCTAAATTCACTTGTATTATTTGATACAATTATTTTTAGTTTCTATTGTTTTTTAAACTAATTTGGTCAAAATAGTTCATAATTTCAATATCTGAGTATCATAAGCATAACAGTGGAAACTATTCCCCTTTTTCTAATAATATTACCATGGGGAAACATGTATATTGAAAATAGCAGAGGACCTAGGACAGATCCTTGTGGCACTCCATACTTTACTGGTGATAATTGAGATGACTTCCCATTTAAATAAACAAAGTGGTAGCAATCAGACAGGTAGGATCTAAACCATCTTAAAGCCTGCCCTTGAATACCTGTATAGTTTTGTAATCAATCTATGAGTATGTCATAATCTATGGTGTCGAATGTAGCACTAAGATCAAGTAAAACTAGCAATGAGATGCAGCATTGGTCTGACGCAAGAAGCAAGTAATTTGTAAAAATGACATGAAAATCTCATCTTCATAGAGACCATTATTTTACAAGGAGCGCAATTGAGCAGAGAAAACTTCTTCTGAAATTTTAGACATAAACGGAAGATTTGAAATGGGTCTGTAATTTGCCAGTTCACTAGGATCTAATTTGGTTTCTTTATAAAAGTTTTAATAACCGCCAGCTTGAATAGTTTTGGGACGTGACCTAGAAATAACGACGAGTCAGTAATATTGAGAAGCGGTTATTCTGCTACAGATAACAACTCTTTCAGTAATTTAGTGGGTACAGGATCTAATAAACATGTTGTTGGTTTAGATGCAGTGATAAATTAATTTAGCTCTTCCTGTCCTATAGTTGTAAAGCACTGCAGTTTTTCTTTGGGTGAGATGAATGAAGCTGAAGTATTAGACGCTGTAGAATCTACATTTGTTTTTATATTTCTTATGTTATCTCTTTTATCAGTGAAGAAATTTATAAAGTAATTACTATTTAACTGTGAGGGAATATTTAGATCAGGTGGCGTCTGGTTATTTGTTAATCTAGGCACTGTGCTAAATAAAAACCCTGGATTGTTTTGGTTATTTTCTATGAGTTTGTGGATATGGTCAGCCCTGGCAGTTTTTAGAGCCTGTCTATAGCTAGACATACTGTTTTTCCATGCAATTCTAAAAACTTTCAAGTTAGTTTTTCTCCATTTGCGCTCAAGTCTATGAGTGTCTTTCTTGAGAGAGTGGGTATTACTGTCATACCATGGCACAGTACGTTTTTCTCTAACCTTTTTCAATTTGATGGGGGCAACAGCTTCTAATAGATTAGAGAAGATAGTGCCCCGTGTTGCCAGTCATTTCGTCTAGTTCATGTGTATTTATGGGTACACAAAGCAGTTGAGATAAATCAGGCAGGTTATTTGCAAATCTGTCTTTGGTGGCTAGAACAATAGTTCTGCCCGGACGATAACGCGAAGCCATATAGTTAATATCATTAATACGCAGAATGCACAATACAAAGAAATGGTCAGTAACATCATCACTTTGAGGTACGATATCTATATCATTAAGATTGATTCCATGCGATATAATTAAATCTAGCGTATGATTAAACGATGAGTGGGCCCGGTGACATTTTGCTTGACTCCAAAACAGTTTATTAGGTCAGTAAACGCAAGTCCTAATGCATCATTTGTATTATCAATGTGAATGTTAAAATCTCCGACAATTAGCGCTTTATCAACGGTAACCAACAGGTCTGAGAGGAAATCTTTAAATTCTTTTAGGAATTCTGTATACGGCCCTGGTGGTCTATACACAGTAGCCAGAGCAAGAGATACGATAGATTTCTTTTGCATATCTGACAGTGTAACATTAAGCAGAAGTATTTCAAATGATTTAAACCTGTATCCTGTTTTCTGAGTAACATTGAGAATATCACTATACGTATATTGTTGCAACACCGCTGCCACGACCAGTCTGACGGGGCTCATATTTATTACAGTAGCTTGGTGGAGTAGACTCATTTAGACCAATATAGTTATTTGGTTTTAGCCAGGTCTTAGTCAGAGTACATCAAAACTATTATCTGTGATCATTTCATTTATGATAGCTGTTTTGGGTGCAAGTGATGTAATGTTTAGGAGCCTGAACTTTAAAAATTGTTTTTGTTCATTTATTTTGCAATTTTCTGGTTTAATCACGATCAGATTTTTTCTAGATTCTGCAAAATAAACAAAGACCAGCTAGCGTAGTTTGGTCACGCCATGACTAAGTGTGGTATCATGGGAGTGGATGGATGTCTTCATCCCCACAGCCGATGCAATCCGACGGGACTTGGGCAGAAATCATGTTCATGGATGAGTTAATGATTTATTAACATAGTAGAATGAAGCAGGGTGAGACTGAAAGCCATCAAAGCGAAACGAGCCCGAAAGCAGCGGAGCATTTATTACGCCACAGTTGACCGCTTCAGCTCCTTCTGGTCATGTGTATGTATGGGGGTGAAAAGCAGTACTGTTTTATCATATAAGATACGTTTGAAAGTTCTGTTATAATGCTACTCTGTGCGGTCGTCACCGGTCTATTAAAACACACAACATATTAAAGCATCTTTGGTGTTTCCATGTTTTCTACAAAACAAAACCGTAAATCGAGGGGTTATGATGTCATTAACAAGTGACACAATGACACTATGGACACGGTCCATGTCACTAGTTAAAATTGCTTATTTCTGTGGATTGAAACATTCTTCGAAACATTTGGGATTATGTAAGTACACAAGTCAGCAAAATATATAACACTGTTCTAGTGTTTTTTTTTTATGTTTTAATTAAAACATTTTACATATTGTGCCTTTAAATTTACATTTTGACATCACAATTCAGGGAATAGACACAGTCTTTATAGACTGGACAGCACAAGTACTTCTATCAATAAAGCGGGTAGAACAAAAGCCATCATAGCAGTTATTTGAGATTCGGCTTACTAGTCATATGATACCTGGGAAACATTCAGAAGCTATGACAGAGATGGAGCGATATATGGGCCGCACTATCAGCACGGGAACTGTTTTTAATGTTTTGTACAGTTTTATTACTTTTCTCTGGACCATGACACACTTTGTCTTATTCACCGATCTGTCTCTCTCTCTCTCTCTCTCTCTCTCTCTCTCTCTCTCTCTCTCTCTGTCTCTCTCTCTCTCTCTCTCTCTCTCCCTTTCAGAGCGATAAGACATCCATCACAAACTGTGAGTAAAATGAACACAAAATGAGTACATCAGGTGCATTTTTATTAGCTCTGGCAAGGATCAAATGTGCAACTGTGCATGATCTCATGTCTTTAATAATGCCGCTGTAAACAGAGAACCTGCTTCATCTGGTTTTACAAATGGGTAAACCGTGTCCAAAATTAACAGTTGTAAGCACCAAATTAAGTAAAAACTGGCTTTTGTGAGTTTCTCGCCAACTGGCTGGTAAGAACTTCAAGGAAGTCAAACTGTAAGAATGATTGTCTGATCTTTGCTGCTGTAAGTCATGTGAGAGAGAAAACAAAAAGTCAACTTTTTCCTCGCTGGAAAAATGTACTTTTATAATTTCATCTAGAAAGCCTATAAGTGTCTTATAAATATAAGTTACCTTGTGGTGATACATATATGGAAATTGTTTTTTACATTAAACCAACAAAATATGAGGAACAAAAAAAATAATAATATTGTGATAATATATATATATATATATATATATATGGAGGATAGTTGCTGTATTTTGTAGTACTTCATAGTCAAACTAGCAAAATTTCAGTGCAATTTCACATCCATCAAATGTAAATAATGTAGAAATGTATGAGGCACAGCTCACACAGAAGTCACTTTTAAACCAAGGATGGCAAATTTGCATGACTTAACACGAAATTCCATAATGCATCCATTCCTAATGAAATGACTAGATTTCACCTGTGAAAATTTCTAGAAAGTTCTGCACCATTACAAAAATTGGACCGGCATCTGTTCCGCTGCTTGCTTCAATTAAAACTAACAGAACTAGCATTGAACTAATCACATGGTGCCAATAATTTTAAACTGTGAAGATGCAGAACTTCATGACCTGCATGCGAAACCTGACAGTGGTGTAAGGCAAAGACGAGGGTTATATTCACTGGAAATAATGATGCTCAATAAAAGAAACTCCTGGCTTTGCCAAAATGAAGCTTTTCTAGAAAGCCCTCGAGACCATGAACAGAGAGATCAACGACATGTTAGAATGGAGAGGTATAAATTATGCCGAACATTTGGATGTTCTACTCTTCTGAATTTGATCCATAAAACATGTGGTGTCTGCCCGCATCAAAGAAGGCCTTCGTTTTAAAAATCGATCAAATGATGACCAAAATGACATATTGGAAAACAATTCTCAATCATAATCCCAAACCTTATTGAATTAGCAAGACTCAAAGAATCCACCACAAACCCCAACCTCTGTGCCGAGACGCACGCACTCAACTAGGGGAATGTAAAATAGCAAAAAATAAAAAGGAAAAACATCCCCTTATCTTCCTGCAGATGTTGTTCTTCTAGATGGTGTGGGTTGATATGAGAGAGAGATGAGATAAGAGACAAACAGCCAAACCTTCAAGCGTTGCACTTATGTTTCAGCGTTAATGAGACAGACATGGAGATGAAACACACTCATCTCAAAACCACAAGATAATGGCTCAAAGTTCAAAAGTAATGTGCAACTCTCATTCATTCCTGCAACAGATATACAGCAGCCTAAAATTAGCTCTCTTTTGTGTTAAACTTTGTAATTTGTAGTTTCCCCCTTTTTTAAGTAGTCTTGGATCATTGTGAGACTGGGCTGTATGGAGATATAGGGCCTGGATATATTGTAGGGTTTATTTGAATCACTTATCTATTAACCAGACTGACTGTGGGCATGAGCTTGTAACTGGAGGCGTGAGAATCAAGTGTTGTATTTTTAGAAAGTCTGCATGGAGTCGCTGGCAATTATTTCATAATGTAAGCCAATATGTTTAGACAGTTCTTTTATCATTGTTCGTACCAGGAGGGTAATTGTTTGTCCAGATGTTGTCTGGATCAAAAGAATGTGATTGGTAAAGGATTTATATATATGGAGGATAAAGCTGTCGCTAGTCAAGCCAAGGTTGCTGTGAAGACAGTGTGACTGTATGACTCAAGCACATCAAATGACACATATCGTAATATATGTTCAAATGCTGGGAACTGGTGGATGAGACAAGCTAATAATGTCAAAACTGCTTTGGTTCAATTCTGTTTGATAACATAATGTTGTTGGATGGTTGTGCAAACTCTGTCCCAACCAAGCATTTCCTTTTGTGACCTTCTTACAGCAAAGGCAGATAACAGAATTAATATATATATATATATATATATATATATATATATATATATATATAATATTATATATATAACCTTATATATGTAAGATATATATATGTAAACTTTTTGTTGTAAGAGTTTATAGTGGCCCCAAAATCCATGTGGACACTTAAGCCACACTAAAAATTAATTTCATGTGTTATATAACACAATATCAAGCCATATTTTGAAGGTTTATCCAAATATCAGGACATTTTCTGGTTGTCAAACATTAGTTCAAGTTAGTTCTGAGAAAAGCTCATCTATATTTAGTTATCTATTCATTCACTACAGAGTTTGCCACTTGATTTAATCTCTTGTTTTGTATCTGATGGAATGATATTTACACATTTCTAAGTGTAATAAAGTGCCCAGAGGTTTTAAAATACTTTGTACTTCCACTTAAAGTCTTTTCTTAAACAAAATGTATATAGTTTAGGAGTTATTTTTACTGTTAAACAAAAATGAGTTTATTTTCATTCTTATATTGCAAATAGTTTGGTTATTTTTTTCTAAGAATGTCATTGTCTCATCTTAAGTGCCTAAGAAAAATCTATTTACTCAACATACTTTTTTAAATGTTTTAAATATTTAATGTGGACTTCAATTTCCCACAAATATGTTCCCATTTGAAACAAACAAAACCATATTTCTGTTTTCTTAATGGAGTCTTTTATGTGGGAAACCCAGGGAACAGGTATTCTGGGTATTTGGAGAGGAAGAGCAGATATTTGGAAGTAAAAAGCATATGGACGAAATAAAGAAGAATGAATATTGTTGGGGGTGCAGGGAGGGGTCAGACAAAGCAGACAGTCTGTGTTGGTCATTATAAGAAGGAGCGGATGGAGAAAACAGACTGAGGCCTTCAGTGGACAGACTCTAAGATTCTGGTGATGGCAAGAATGCTATTTGCTTGAGTTCCTCAGCAGAAATCTCCCTAGCACTTCCCTTAATCGTGTTACGATGCCGTTACGATGGACGAAAGCATGCTCTAATGTTTCACATTATAATACATCAGTCAAATCACAAATCCTAGACTTTGAAATGCAGTGCGTGTTGACAATATTTTCTTAACAAATCACTTCTTTCCAAAGTGTTGACAGATACTTGGGATGATCCTTGTAAAGAAATATGAATTTTTGACTTTTATGCCATTTTCAAGATTGATTGTCCATTTTAATGATGACAAAGAAAAAAATACTTAATTTTACCCTGTAGACGGTAATGGACAGAGCAGCTCACAGATTCTGTTGAGATGACAATGTATTTTACTTGGTACTGATATTAGCCTTTTAGTCTGTATAATAATTCAGGAATTGTCTGTAAATGTAATGCTTTTAATATTACGCTACACTTAAAATGAAAAGCAATGTTTAACTTTTAAAAATGACATGGCCACGTATTGTTTATGGAAGCTTAATTCAGTATAATAATGTTGAGGCTAGACATTGGTCCGACAAGCCGTCACCAGCTGTAAGTGCTTCTGTATTTGATTTCAGCGGTATACTTCTTGTTCATAACTTTCTGTCCAGAGCACCCAAAACTTTAACCAAAATAACAACTCTTGCCCCAATGGAAGTACAGTGGAGAATCCATTATTTTATATTGCTTTTAAGAGACTTGTTGCCTCTGTAAAGCATTTTGCACTACCAGAAAAAGCATTTTTACTATGAAACATTACCCTGTGCTGTCATTTAATGATTCATACCACAGATGTTTGGAATTCCTCTGTCTTATTGGCTTTTCATTCCCATGTCAATTGGAGACAAAGGTATGAGATTCACACTGTGTAAACACACGACGAGCCAAAGCGGCTGTCTACACTGGATGCATCAAAGCAAAGGTTACAAAGTGCCAAATGTTTGGTCATTTATATTCAGTGCTTTGGGAGCAATGCAACGCATCCAGTTTTAGGCTATATCTACATCCGGATTCATTTGAAAAAGGTTTTTTCATTTCAAAATGATCTCTGTCCACACTAGCATTTTTAGGTGCTTTCACAAAGTATGAAAATTTTACAACGTAACATATTTAACATCTTTAGCAAAACAAGTGAACAGCACATAACAGGCAAATACCGGTATAAATATAGATACACCACTAAACATGCATCATCGTTTATAAATACCTTCATATTCAGTGTTCACACTACAACACAAAACCAGTTTTAAATTTTGTACAAAGTGACATCACCAGCTACTGGCCTGACATGCATAATACAGTATTTTATACAGTGGCCGAGAGAGCTCAACGCGCTGCAACTTCAGAAAACACATGCAAATAGAAAAAGCACCAGCAAATCAAGAAAACAACTTCATTAATTTGACAACACACACGCTGCAAATGCTCACTACATAACCAAATAAAGAATTTTATTTGCAGCGCGTTTGTTTGTTTGTGTTGTCTCGGCCACCGTAATTTTAAAGTAATTAAACAGGGATCGTTTGTGAACAGGGATTGTTTTGACAATGTTGTCTTCTGTACACAAAGAGCATAAAGGAAAAACATTTCCTTTTTGTAACACATCATTGTCGCATTTATTATGGGTTCTATTTGCGTTTAGCATGCAGCATCACAGTGTGAGAAGTTACTGGATATATTCAGTCACTGCACAAGGCTTTGATGAAGATGATGCTGGTTTTGTAAATTTGCAAAAACTGCCAAAGGTTCAGCTTATGTTTACGCCAAAAGTCTATGAAGGCATTTAGACCAAAAGTAGATAGAAAAATAAATAAACAAAAATGTAAAACTAATATTTTTGTTAATTATATGATTTAATTAATGAATTTGATAAAACGTACATTTGTTGTAGGCATTTGTGTACGATTTACAATTCAAAGTCAAAGTCTGAGATTATGTCGGCAACCAAACAAACCCTGACCGTTTTTTTTATACAGATCATTACAGTCATGACTTCATTGAATCTACTGAATAATAATAACACAAAATGTTAAAACAGAAACCAACACTTAGTCAGCATATTATGTGGATCAAATCAGTCTTTTGATCAAAAGGTTTTGAAACGCTCTTTTCAAGGGGAAAATCGTGCTCAATCTCAACTCATCAGCAACCTCAGATGCTTTCTTATCAGCATATCCTGTAATGATGATGCTGATAATGCAAAGGAAATGTGCTGGGTAGAAAACAAACCCAGCTGCATTGAAAGTTATCGAGGAAGTTAAGTTGTATGAGCACATTAGAGTACACACAAAAAAGTGTTTATTTGATTCAGTACAATCTGAGATATCTATATATAGATAGATAGATCTTTTGGAATCCTGGCAAAACATATTTTATATCAATACAATTTTATTCCATCAGAATGCACAGATACTTTTCAAAGGCCATCATTGGAGAAGAATGATTTTTGCAGGCACATGGTGTAGTTACAACATCTACCGGCAGGGGTTCACAGGACCTTGCTGACTAGTAAAACTTCACCCTTTGGGCAAGACAATTAATAGTTGCATTCAAAAATGTGTGCCTCATTCAAAAATGATGAATTGCATAAAAACATACATATGTTAATGCTATTTGGAAATTTAACAGGGTGTAACTGTCTGGGAAGTGGTTCCAATATTTTTCAGGGCATGTTATAAAAATGATCACGGCTGCTTTGCTTTGTACCCCCAACAGAGACGAACTGCTATTCGGGTGAGAGGAGCTCTTTGTGATTTATCCACATCAGAGAGTCCGTAGAAGCATTTGTCATTTCCTTCATCTTGTGCTGGTTTACAACACTCCGCTTTTAGAGCCCTGAAAGCGTGTGAGATCAAGATAGGTCGATTGTTCTCTCAATGTCTCTGGGGTTCACTGGGATGATCTGTGGCACCATGCAGGTTTAAAATTAACTGAGGCAGGGGAAAAAAACCTTCCAGAAGCTCTAGCCGAAAAGTTGCCCAACTTTAGCAGAGAAAGACTTGTTTTGACAGCTGTCTAAGGCCTGAGAAAAATGAGCTTGGCAAGACCACTGGAATCAAATGAAGAAGTAAAATAAACTTTTGAAGCTAATGTCCTGTCATTCTCAATTTAGTGCAAACCATGTCATGTCACAATGGAAGATTATTTTGATTGACAGAAGGCTGTTCTTTCAAGTTTATTTTGTGCATGAGCCAAAGCAGAGCAACAACACGGACAGTTTTACTTACTAAAAAACATCTTAATATAGTGAGGATAAAACAGAATAAGCAATAAATAATTTAGAAAATAATTATAATAATTAATTATTGGCTGTGCTTAACTTTATTTATTAAACATTTATATGAAAACATTTTACGGACCAAAACCTAATATACTCTACATTTTAGACAAAAAAATAAATAAATAAATAAATTTATTAAACTGCCTAATTTTATTGAAACATTAATATGACAACATAAAATGTTTACATTTTTTTTTTTTTGAATTTACCCAAAAATACTTTTAACCCAAAAGTAACATAACCCTTGTGTTATATATCAACCAAAGGCTTGTAAAATAAAATAAAATTAAATTAAATATCAAATAGTGTGAAATTTAGAAATTAAATTAAATGTAATTATTATTTGTTTTACCAAAGTACCTATTTTATTGAAAAAACAATTACATTTATAATAATAATAATAATAATAAATATTTTTTAATTAAATCACATTTATTTTACAAACCAAAACTAATTCAGTAAATCGTTTAAAATTTTAATAATTGAAACTACATAAAAATGAATGCAATTATTATTTACGTTTTTTTTTTTTTTTTTTTTACAATCCCAAACCTAATGAACTTTAGGTTATGCATGAATAACACAGTGGTTTGTTCGGGGTGTGGGGTTTGAGTCATAGACCTCTAGTGACTAGTGTACTTGCATACATTTAAAGAAATCAAAGTTGACTGATTGACAATGCTGTAAAAGTTGTCACAAATGCTGGTGCTGTAGTTCCGGCATCTACCAGCAGAGGCTAACAGGACCCTACTAACCAGCCAAACCTTGAGAGCATTAATTGCTAATCCAAAAACCAACTTCTTTTTAGCTAGCTTTACATTTTTGTGTTGTGATTTCATTCGTGTAATCTTTTCAAATACTACCACGAACAGAGATGATTGCGCTCGGGCTGATCGCCGAGATTTTCACGCATAAACCAGAATAACAATCATGAATCATGTATGCCAGGATGAAAGATTTTGGATGAAACGGGACTGGCCACCTTTGGGAATACGTGCAGGGCTCAGGGGCTTGTGTTTTGATTCCTCTTTCATCTTCTGAATGTGTCCTGCTCTGATAACAGCCTCTTCCAAACAAACAAGCACTGTATCTGGATATAATTATGAGTGAAGACATGATCGGTCAGGGACGCACTGATCATTTCAGCAGACGCAGAGGTCAGGGGAGGCCCGAAAATTAATATTCTCCATGCTTGCGTTCATCATCTCTCTTAAGGACATTTATCAACATCCACACTTCCTCCTTTCTCCAGGGCCCGGTCAATATATCCTGACTACAGCCCAGCAGCCACTAGCAGCTGTGCCCCATCATTCATGCTTGATGGGGTACTAAATGTTGGCACATTTTAACACCCAGATCGTACAAAATCTGGTTTTTGTGGAAGCACATTCTGACATGAAGACACATTCTGAGATTAATTTCCTACAGTTCTTAGTGTAAATCTCACAATTTTGAGTTAACTTGCGAATTGCGAGATGTAAACTCTGCTGTTATTTCTCACAGTTTAGTTTGAGTAAACACTGAGATCTAAATGCAGAAATATGAAAAAATAGTCTGAATTGTGAGATGTAAGCTAAACTCAAATTGTGAGATACAAATTCGAAACAGAGAGAAATAAAGTCAGAATATTGCATTATAAATTTTGCAATTTGTAGTAAAAAACTCAGAATTTTGAGATGTTGATTTAAATGGTGAGATATAAACTCAAAACTGCAAAAAAAAAAAATGTTATAAACTTAATTCTCAGAAAGAAAATGTAAATTGGAAGATATAAACTCTGCAAGAAATAAAGTCAGAATTGTGATTTAAACTCATTATTATGAGAAAGAAAGTCTTAATTATGAGACAAAAAGGCAGAATCACAAGATTTTAACACAACTCAGAATAGCAAGAAAAAAATTGTGAGATACAAAGTCAGTTTTAGTTTATTTTATTATTTTTTTATCCTGTAGTGGAAAGTGTTTTTTTTTATATATTTGTATTTTACTATAATGTATCTTTTTATATATATATAATAGGCTATTTAATATTTAAAAAATACACAAAAAGGCTAAATTTTGCTAATACACTTTTTAAAATATATTTATATAAATACTTTTAATTACTTATATCTCCTTATATATTTTTGTCCATCCATTTTATACATATTTTCAGTATGCTTATATTTGTATGATTCAAAATACATGTTCATGTATGGAAAGATATTTTCTTCACTGTTTTACAACATATGCATATATTTGGAATGTATTTTGGAGAAAAATATTTCTTGCAGTATGAGTCTCATGATACCTGTTGTGTTATCCACAAGGGTTCTCCAAAAGAAAGAAGTATTGGCCTGTGGATCAGACTAACAAACCCCAAAAGTCTCTGCAAGGAACTTTGTATCCAAAACCCTCACTTAGCAGGAAGTCTATTGAGGGGTGACGCTTAAAATTCTTCCATTACAACTTCTGGACAACATACACACGTACCCAGATTGAACCCTAATCAGCTGGCTCTCCAAGGAATGGCTTTTGTTTCTCGCAGAGCAGTAAACCAAGTTCAAACTTGGGCTTTGTTTCCTGTGAAATTCCCATTGCATATCAGTCTTGTCTGGATAAAAAAAAGTAATGGCAGAAAGGGAGAATAGATATCACTATAATTCTCCAGTACCCTTTTTTAACACCGGACAGGTGTTTTAGGGAATAATTTGTGCAGATTTCAATCAGTCTTACCCGCTGGACTGCCACACTAACGGCAAATTAGAAATTTGGGGGGGATACAAACCATGCTGTTGACTGATTTTTTGCTGATGTAATAGAAGCTTTCAGCAGGTCTTACATAAATGAAAAACACATTTTTCGGAGATCACAGTGTCTGCGCTGAGCTAGAAGATTAGGAGAGTTTTAAGGGTAAAGACACTGGAGGAACAACCAAATTTTGCATTATTGGCTCCTGCACAGCTTGAGTAAGTTTTGCCCGAGCTGCCGTATTGTGTCATTAGGAGCATTTTCAATAAGGCCAACTTGCCTGCGGCAAGTTACTCATGAGCTTTTCTGTGAAAAAGTCATTTTGTCTGTCTGGCATTTTTGTGTTGCTATATCATCAGCTTTAAACCATCTAAAAAACACTGTGTTCATTTTTATCTGCCAGACTTGTGCCTCGGCATGATGTCAGTTTTATGACATCATGATCACAGTCCTCATAAAATAATGTAATTATAACTATGCATGCAGTGGTGAACTTTCGAAAAAGAGAAACAGAACTGACATGTTGTTTCCAGAATCAGCAGTTAAAGAAATGTCATTGCAGAGGTATTTGTTTTTAATATAACTGTTAAAAAAATTATATAATATAAATATAATATTTAATATAATATAAAAAAGAAGAATATTAATAATTATGTATAATGTATTAATTTATAATTACTAATTAATTTAATAGTATATATAATATATATATATATACACATACCAAATCAGCATATTAGAATGATTTTTGAAAAATCATCTGTTACTGAAGATTGGAGAAATGATGCTGAAAATTCAGCTTTGCAACACAGGAATAAATTACATTTTAAAATGTATTCAAATAGAAAATATATATTTTAAATTGTAATAGCATTTAACAATATTACTCTTTTTACTCTATATTTAAACAAATAAATGCAGCTTTGATGAGCATAAGAGACTTCTTTCAAAACCATTAAAGTATTAATAAATGCAGACCTTTGAATGTTTAATTTAGAAAAAAAAGAGTGAGAAGTATTACAGGTTATGTGCATATTCAGAGCCGACCTTTATGACGGATGATGTCATTTTGACTGTGAATGAGTTTGAACTTGTTTCTATTTAAATGGAGGCCAACAGGTTTATATGACTAAAATATTAAGACTGACGGTAAGCTGTGCTCGGAACATTCGTTTGACAAATGACATCATGTTGCAGTCTCATTTTGAGCCTGTGCAAACCTATATTTTTTAGATGTAGCTCACTGTTTAACTAAACATTATATGCCAAAAAAATATTCCCTCACAGAATTGTAGTGATCTGAGTTTGGTTCTTGAAGTGGTGTGGACACAGAATGAGACACTGTGTGAAACTGTACTAAGCATGGAAAACTCTACTCGTACTGAGTCTGCTTGCGTGCCAGAAGGCTGGTGCAAGTCTCTTGTCTGGTTTCTTTCAAACAATGGAAATTCTGGGAAACAAATAATTGTACTAAATACAATCAGAACAATCCTCATTTATTGTGGTAAACTGCATTGTTTTGAGCTTTCGCAATAGTTGACAAATGGATATGGACATGATGTTCTTTTCAACTTTTTAGGTTAAAGACGAAACTCTCAATACATCTTAAGTTAAAAGCTGCGTTTTTAAAAAGCAAAACAAATCCATTATTGTTTTAACTTCAAACCGTTGCTTCTGGCCAAAATATGAGTCCGTAATAATGTTTCCTCCATGTGAAAAAGTCCTCTCACATCAAAATCCACCAAAATATTTGTTTAGAACTGTTTTTGGACAGTTTTTTGCTTAGAAACAGTGCTTGATTTATGTATATTTCTCTCCTGATTCAGACAAGACACCTTTTTTACTGGAGAAATCAATATTACGAACAGAGGATATTTTAGCTGGGAGCAATGGTCTTAATGATGGATTTGTTTATTACAAACATGCAGCTTTTCACTTCACAAGACATTACTTGATAAGACTGGGGGTCATTGGATTACTTGTGGATTATTGTGATGTTTGGACTCTCATTCTGACGGCACCCATTCACAACAGAGCACTGATGAACAAATGATGTAATGCTACATTTCTTCAAATCTGTTTCCAATGGAGAAAAAAAATCTACATATGGAATGGCCTCAGGCTGAGTAAATTTTCATTTTTGAGTGAACTATTCCTTTAATAACCGGTGAGTTTGTTTTTTTCAGTGCAACATGTAATTTCATGACCAATCATATAGCCACCAATTAGATAATTCCAATATATTTAAATAGCATATTTCTACCCAGATAAAAGATTTTTGTACAACTTAATCAAAACAATCTTTCTGTAGTTCATTAAGAAGACAGTCAGACTGCAGGACATTGTTCACATTGTCTACTTGAAATTTCTATTTAATTTTTTTTTGTTTGTTTGTTTTTTTTTATTATTATTTCACATGCTAGATTAAAAAAAAAAACGGCATGGCTCACCTGGGTTTTAAAAAGTCTTTATTTGAGGAGAATGAGAATGTGAAGTGCTTCTAATGATAAATAGGCTTTTTGAGCTTCTAGAGCTTGGATGTAATTGACCAGAGAGCCTGTTAGCCTACATTTAATGTTCATGCTGTGCTGTGCGAAGCTGTCTTAGCATGGGTTCAGAATGGTTTTCTCATATAAGTAGGTCTATTCAGCTCACTCACTATTAAAGATTAGTGCGGCGAGTGAGACAGTACAAAGCTTTTTGGACACTGGCCTTGCTCCTTTTTCCATAGTGCTCGACCAGATGTTCAGTCACATCGCATCCAGCAAGCAACTTGTATTAACGTAAATGCAACCTGCACTATATCAGCACAAATAAAGTCTTTATTCGGAAGAACAAAGATGCATTGTGGTCCAAAGTGATGCACATTTCAGGTTACTACTCTTTTTATTATTATTATTATGCTTATGGAACAAATCTGATTTAATAAGTTATGCTGGTTATAAATAATACAGACAAAAACGCGTGACACATCGCTGATTGAGACTGATTGCATAACACAAAGATGGACATCATAGCTTTGTGAAATAGCTTGATCTGTTTTTCTTCTTTTTTTGTTTGTTTCTGTAATCACTGAGAGATTATTCTTTGATTCTGAGTTATGTTTATTGTAATACACCAGTGCAGGCTTATTTTCATTTCTTTCTATCCTGAATATTTTTTTGTATTACCAGAACCGTGTAAGCACCTTATTTTTTTATAATCAGTCTGCATGATCTCAACACACCTTTTCCTAGTTACATTGCTTAGTTTACGTTAAATGTTTAAAACATGTTTAATGATTAGCATAGAAATGTCTACAGATTATGATATGGTCATTTTCCCAGTCTGCCCCGGTGTAACCCACCTCGATGACTTCTCCAGAAGATGAGAGGGTTTCCTGGAGGCTAATAGGCCCTGAGCCGGAGCTGTCCAAGAAACAATGCAGACTGATATATTCGTCTGTACAGGTTTACAGGTGAGACACTTTTTGTTCGACATCAAAGGAATGTTCCAGGTTCAGTACATACAGAAAATAATTACCTTAGCAAAAATTTCAGTTACAATGGAAGTAAACTGGACCGGGCAGTAAACATTATAATAAAGTACACACATTGTGGTTTTTAGCCAAAAATATGGCTTAAATATTATACATGTTAACATGAATATGAGGGAATCACTCTTCTTGTCCAATCTCTCAACTTTGTTTTAATGAAACCTCCATACAAGGATATCAAGAAGATGTACTCTCTTTCTTGGAGTTACGTGGGTAATTTGTTCTCTTTAATCAGAAGCACATAAACTTGTCTTCTTGTTAGCAATTTATATCCAACAACGAAACAAAAAGACAGAAATGGTCTTCAAAATAACTAATATTTAAGCCAAGACACCTCTTTTCAACACCCACATATATTACATTGCTGATAAATCATTAGAATTTTTTTCCCAATGGTACAGTAGTCCAACTGTAAAAAATGAAAAAGTTTCCAGCTTTTTTAAAGGAAGAATTAATGTAAGTGCTTTAACAATAACATGAACTTCACATTTTGCCCTTTAAACCCGCCATGTGCTAGCACTGTTTTTTAAAACTAAGGAATGAGTCAAAGTAATTGTATGTGGTAACTGACATTGGTATTGAATCCAGAAGATTAGAAGTTAAATCAGATGAAAGACATGATTATGTTTTGATAGAAGATCCATCTTGCTTTCTGTTATCATCTTACATGAATCTCCAATAAAAGTAGCATTCTCTTTAATCAGTGAGATGCCTGAATGTTCCTCCTAAAAGATCAATGTATACTCCAGATTTCATTACTCAGCAGTAAAGGGGCAGTAGGCAGCCAGCCAGATGAACAAGTTAAGTTAGCCAGTGATTCAGCGTCCTTGAAAAACACGTATTAAAACCACATTTGTTGTGCCGTCACTTTAACTCCGTGTGGCACCAAACATTATCTCATGCAGTGATGGATTGCACATCAGTAGAATGGTACAGAAGTAGGTGCTGCCAAACAGACAGACATTTGCAAAGTCTTGGAATTAAACTGCCCTCATTTTGGCACGTTTCAATTCAGCCAAACATCTGCTTTTTTAATTAACAGATGAAATGTGTTCTCTCATGTTGCGAATATAAATAATAGGGTGGTTGGACGTGACAGCGAGCTCGAGCCAATCAATATAAGGCAAAGACTCTGTAAAACAATCTATAATTACGACAGCCATCCTGGGGGGCTCGACACTTTGAAATGTTCAGTAATTAGACACTACCACCGGTTAACATCCACCATGCTGCTCGTATATCAAAGTTCCTTCCTAGCTGTTGGCTTTTACAGCTGTCCAAGCAGAAATAGAGAGTCAGATGCATTGCAGGCATGCTTAGTTTTATTTCTTTGTCAAAATGTGAAGTTTTCTCTTTTCTTTCTTTAGCAACAAGTTTATGAAGTGAAATTGGAGGACGGAAATGTATATGTCAAGCACGCAAGTGAGCTCTCGTTACAACCTTTCGGCCAGGTCAAGGAGAACTGAAGTTCTCGGTTACAGCAATGTTTAGTTCCCTCAAACTAAAACATCTGCTTGGACCTTGTAATATTTGAAAAAGATGCAGAATTATAGTTAAATAAACTTTCCTGTTCCCAGTGCAGCAGTTGTTAACATTTATGACAATTTGATAAATTGAAGCATCTTGTTTTTTCGGGGGTTCCGCTTAGACAGTGTAAATCTCGGTTTGGTCCCATTGTAACCCACCTCCTCTCCACATGGAGGGATGTTGAAAGACGTTCACAACTAGTTACCATATGGTATAGCCACTGGCCTATTTTCCATAATAATAATCTTTTGTCAGGCAGTACTCCATTTCATTGTCAGCAATGGAGTCATAATAAAGTAAACACGCTGGGGGATATCTATGATGATAGTGGTTTAAAATCCTTCCAGAATCTTAAAACTCAATATAACCTGCCAGACACCTCCTTTTTTATGTATTTGCACATTAGATCAGCCCTGTGGGCATATGGGGTGCCCTTGAACTCGCAGCTGCCTATTCACACTTTGTGCAAACTAATCCTTCCCTCTGAGGAATCTCCCTCCTCTGCTTCAGTTATCTGTCTCTTTCTTCTTGAGCATTCATACAAACCTTTATCTATTACAACTGTTTGGACTAAGGATCTTAATGAGGATGTGCATGTTTTATTTTCGGATCAGGTATGGGGTATGTTTAAATTGTCTTCTTAAAACCCTAATCACCAAATGACTCATTGGAAATTGCTGCATAGGGTTTACTTGAATCCAATGAAACGTTTTTATATGAATCTATCATCTTCTCCTAAGTATAACCTTTGTTCGCAAGGACTTGATTACTATTTGGAGTTTTTTTATTAGTGTTTAATTTTATCCTAAGTATAACCTTTGTTCGCAAGGAACAGGACCTTCATATTTGCTGGTACTGAGTTATGTTTGACTCCGCGTCATTTTTTCATGAATGACTACTTTTCTTCAAAGACTGTCCGTCCAACAAAGATGTTTACTGTTAGCTGCTCTCACGGCAGCAAAACAATTGCTAGTCAACCACTGGACAGATGAACCTCTATTGTGTATTTGTTGGACATTATCTCAATGGAACTCTCAACTTCTCTTATGCATGGATCTAATGTGAAAACTTTAAATTTATGGCATTCAGCTTTGAATGTTGTGTCAGTCTTTCTAAAATCTTTGTAAAAAATTATTTTATTCTTATTTATTTATTTGTTTTCTACCAGGTTTGGGGTGGGTTCTAAATTTGTGCAGATGCTATTTGTTTTATATTAATATGTGACCCTCGACCACAAAACCAGTCTTAAGTCGCTGTATGGGTCAAAATTATCGATTTTTCTTTTATGCCAAAAATCATTAGAATATTAAGTAAAGATCATGTTCTATGAAGATATTTTTTCGACCACAAAACCAGTCTTATTTCGATTTTTGATTAGTAATATGCATTGTTAAAAATTCATTTGGACAACTACAAAGGCGATTTTCTCAGTATTTCGATTTTTTTGCACCCTCAGATTCTAGATATTCAAAAAATTGTATCTCGGCCAAATATTGTCCGATCCTAATAAACCATACATCAGTGGAAAGCTTTTGTACAGCTTTTATTTATACAGCTTATCCGATGATATATAAATCTCAATTTCGAAAAATTGACACTTAAGACTGGTTTTGTGGTCCAGGGTCACATCTTTCCAGTAAAAAATTCAATAAACAGTTGTTAACAAAAAACATTTGCGTCAATTTCTATATAAACACTAAGAATTAAATATAAATTGTTCTTTAATGTTGTATGCAAATTGCTTCAAATGACAGTAAAATTAACATTGTTGTCTGACATTTGATTAGATATTTTATAATTTATTTGAATTGTTATGAATATCTTAAAATGTAAGTTGGCAAAATTTATATGCAAGATTGATTGAACTCAGGGAAAATGGGGTCCTAAAAGAACAGACAGTTCATTTAGTCAGCTGTATATTTCAGCGGCTTAATTAGTCAGTTTTAGATTCATGATCGTTAAAGATGTTAATGGGTTTCTCTCTAGGGCCGTAATGAATGTTTGCGGTTAAAACTTTCCATAATTATACCTTCCTAGATCCAGCCCTCTTGAGTTTCAGGATACCTTCCTAGAAGGTTAGAAAAATGTGACTTTTGAGAATTTCATTAATTACTTGGTCGACTCACTTAATCTTATGTTCCATGATGTCTTTTTAAAGATAAAAAAAAAAAAATAATAATCATTTATTCTTAATTCGAACAATCTTCCCATTTAATCATCATCAGTATTAGTGAGATTATCCTACCTTGATTAAATATGTTAATGCAAAAAAGATATAATGTATGCAATGCAGTGCTCAAACACTGGTTTTGACAACATGGACAACAATTTTGTAATGACTTATGATAAAAAAAATAAAATAAAATATATATATATATATATATATATATATATATATATATATAACTTATAATGGTGGGTTATTGCATTTTTTAATAGTATTATTAATTATTATTTCAAAAATTTTACATGTGTGACAAAACCTGTTGGATGCCTGTTTATGATTTCTGTTTATCTTTTTGTGTACATCTTTTTTTTTTACGTTTAATGGAATAAAAACAGTGACAAAAGAACATGTTTACAAGAGATCTTTATTTACATTCTTGTAAAATTGGCAGAAATTGTAATCCACAATTTACACATAAAACTGGCTTTTGAGATCGCAAGATGGGAAATTTCATGCAGTATAAGTTACATTATGATTTGCATAGATTTTCAGGATTTGTTGTATGTAAAATGTTTGTGAAGCAAGCATGAAAAGAGATTTCCGAGGGTGCAAAGGCAACTATTCAACTCTCATTTTGTATTGTAGTGGTAGAGTTATCAATGCACATTTTGCCAGAGGATATTCCTGGAAAAGTCTCCCTGAGACCAGCCAGACAGTTGAAGCGAGGACAAACACTTTTGAAAGCTAACTGGAGGCCATATTCATCCAATATCCAACTCCATCTTGCCTTTGAAATAGAAATATACAGTATAGATATGCTAAAAGACCAACTGGATATATTACAAAATTACAAAAGTTCAAAGTTATTCAAGTTACAAATGTACGACTTAACATCGCTTACAGGTGAGACTGTCTGAGATAGATTAAAAAATGTTTTTTAAATAATTTTAAGTGTGTACTTGGCATTCAGCAATGTGTTTTACTGTTTGTTTGTTTTTTTTTTTTTTTTTTTTTTTGTGTGTTTTAGAGTTATATATCTTATTTCCTCATGATTCTATGACTGGAAAAAATGTCCTGTTAATGTCTGATTACTGTTGGTCTGTTATGAGACAGCTCAGAAAATATGAGAATTGTGTTCAACTGCAATTTTAGAAAAATGTGCAACAATATTATAGTGTAAATTTCTCTATTGGATTATTTCCCAAAGACTTTATTCAGTTCATCTCACTTTTATTCAGACAGATTTTTCCAATTAATCAAAATTATTGTTATTTGATTTTAGAATATTGTTTTAATATTGTTTATATTCTACCTGGATTGGGCCAGCTGTACATCTTTGGATACACAGACAATAAACTTTTGCATCATCTATTAAAGCATGCACTGTAATCCCTCAACTCAATTAACATTCTGCTTTGAACCAATACAGAATAGTTAAAGTGTAAGGGATTAGACAAATCAAATCAGAATTACCATAATGAAATCCTATTAGCAATGCTACCTACAAAATGTACCTCAAAAAACACACTTGTCCAGCTCATGCAGGTCCATATGGTGTTTTTATGGTCCATTAATTGTTGAAATCACACAACTGGATATTTGTTACTTTAGGGTGGAGTTAAAATACAGCAACTACATTTATGTTGCATTGTCAGTTGGCTAAATTAGTGGAGGCTGAATCGGATTAGCAAACCCAAATTCATTAGGATGAGGTTAAAAAAAATATATTCAGATATGCAATTACTGAGGGAATAGCCCAACATTTTAACAGACCTATGGTTGATTGGCTCATAACATAGGACGTTTTTTTGTCAGGACTCTCAAGTCATTATTGGAACACATTATTGCACTTTAGGAGACAAACAGAAACAAAACAAAATACAGTTTACACTAAGATCTAGATATCATACACTGAGATGTACTGTATTAGTTGGAATTCATATCAAAAGAAAACTTTTAATTAGGCCAGCCATATGGCCAAATGGATGAAGAGGGCATTTAAAAAAGCAAAACAAAACATTAATTTGTGTTTGAAGTTAAGGCCATTATATTATTCTTTGTCTCACCACAGGTTTGTTTATTCTACCTTGGCGATCTGTTCTGTTAAGGGAAGTTATTCTTGGTTGGGGTCAGTTGTGCTTTGGTCAGACCAATAGTAAAAGGATGCGAGACAGATTGAGCATCTTTGCTGCCTTGGGTCTTGTTCATTGCATCCAATAGAGTAGAATATGTTGTTGATGAAAGGATTAGCAGCTGTCACACGTGACTTCAACCCATACAGACTTATCTCGCCAATTTAGCCTGTCATCAATGGAAGACACTGATCAATTAGAGATCAGACAATATTTACAGATCGAAAAGTAGGACGCTCCACATAAGCAAGTTTTGACATTTGAAATAAATAAATGAAATCAGTCTGTATGGGACTTGTAGAGTATTTGGCCTAATCATAAAATAAATGTCTTAATGAAATAAACTTTGAGGAAGTATGAGAGGACAGTTTTCCATACACACGCAGAAAGAGTTTAAATGTATTCGGATAAATCAGGTTAGGATTTTGCTCCATTAGGACAGAGCATCTAATATCACCCGGCTGGCCAAGTTTGGGATTTCCATAGCAGATTTTTTTGTTTTCTTCATTTTCTTCAACCCGAAAATCCTGCATGAGAATGGAAAGCATGCACTTGGTTTTCATCAATATCTTAAAATTATTTTTTTTTAAAAAAGTGTGCTCTGAGAACTCACCTGAAGAAAGATCTACTGTCTTGGTTGTGTCCTCTTTGCAGGTCTCCTTCTGTTAGTGTTTGTGGCTCTGCTGTTCTGGCTCCTGCCCTGTTGACCAAAAGGGTAGGCCACCATTTGGGTTGACCCTCTTCTGACTTGCAATCCCTGGGACTCCCTCATCTCCCGTGCCATCTGTGTTAGTGTTAGGCCAGGATTTGTTTGCAAGCGCTGGAATAAACTCTCACGATTCACAGTTCTTTTAGGGCAGCTGAATGTTAGTGCCACTCCAGAATCTGACTTCATCTCCCTGGAAAAACCATCGGAAGTTCCATCAAAGCAGCGGCCAATGGCAATCTCTTTGGCAACACGTGGGTTCTGGTCTGTGACGGTGTATATTCCATAATTGTGTCCAAGTGGGTCAACAGGAGCTAACATATTGAATGCATGAGACTCATTGTTCTGAAGAACAGGAGGATGCTTTATCAGGTACTCTTGTAGGAGACCGTTGATGCCTATGCGACGGCAGTTACCTTGTGGGATGATAGAAATGAGTGACCGGTCTACAATACCTTGATCAAAGAGCATCCCACTGCACTTGAACTCAAGACAAGCAGCAGAGGTATTAGGATGGTGTAAGTCGCGGGTACTACGAATGTCTCTTATGCCATACAACTGACCTCTGGTCTGAGGATGAGTGCCACCAAGGTTTCTTGACCTTACTATGATTTCTGTAGCTCCATGAATCTTAACTTTGATGTAACAAGCCCTGAACTCTTGTGGATTTGGCCACCAGGAAAGATAGTCTCTAGTCCAAGATGTGAGGTCACTCTCCTGAAAGGGTACCACATTGTACTCATATTTATCTTTTTCGACACGGAAAAAACGAAAGTGGTTGGCATCAACAGGTGCATTTTCACATGCAATTAAACTCTGATAGGGATAGATCGGTCCACTTGTTTCATCAAAATTGTTAGGGTTCGGTTTGGCTAGGTTGATTCGGAAAGCTGTTTTCTTAAGTGCTGGATCCTCATGATCTGAGCGCTGGTAATCTAACTTCCCTAAGTATGGCTGAGATACACCAATGATGTTTGGGTTCATTTTTGGCATTGAGGGGGCTGCTTCCAGTTCCTCACCTCCCATTATAGCTGTGACGTAAGCAGTGTATGCATCAGGCCTTTGAGCATCACAGAAAGCTGGAAGACAAGCACCGTTTGGTCCTGTTATCACACTGTCAAAGCGTCCCCAAGCCCTTGGATTTGACGAGTAGCCGGGCTTAGGCTCCAGGTTTATCAAGTTTATTACCACACCTTCTAGTTGCTCACTGGGCAGGAACTTGTCGTTCATGTATGCCCTCACTTTGACATAGCAGCGGCGGTTCTCAGGTACATCAAGATTGAACAACCTACGCTCCCTGATTTCCATATTTCCTATCAGGAAGGTGCGCTCCTCTCGTTTGTTTCTCCCACTGCCAGCAATGGTGTTTTGTGTGGGTTTAAAGTTACTCTCCTCCTCCCAAATGCCTGTATCGGGATTAAGGGACCAGAGTTTCATTGTAGGGATGTGCTCCTGCATTTTTACATGCTCCGTATCAAGGAGAACCTGGACTGCACCGGCTCCTAGAACCTCTTGGTTTTCCCCATCTCGGAAATCTACTGAAAACATTCCATATGTCCTGAGAGGTAGCATGTCTCCTTCATTGTCTACAAAGTTGAGATCACCAGGAGCGGCAGCAGCCATGGTAATGTTGCGTGGGTCAAGGAACGTGACACTGGCCTTAACAGTCCCTTCGTAAACTTCCCCTGTGTTTTTATGGAAAGAGTTTGGAGGTATGACCAGTTGACCGATGGGGTCCTCATCTTTCATTTCACCTAGGTAAATGGTATTGCTTTCTGCAGCATTGATATCAATAGGTTCCTGCTTCCTCATCACTTTTACGTCATGATAGACAGCACCTCCTCTCTTGTCAAAGATAAAAACCTTGATTGTGTCAATGAACTTCTGAGAAGGATCCACAAAGTTTACCACAAGACGCTGTGTATCTGGAGACACCTGGATTGTGAACCCACCCTGATATCCTGTGGTACCAATCCGTTCCTTCCCTATGTAAATGTGTCCAAAGCGCAGGGGTTCATCATTGTCTGCTGACACCACCCTGCCCCGTACAAGAACTTTGGGCTCCACACAAGTCTGGCAGCCACACTCACTCACAACCTTGATAGGCAGGGTGTAACGGCCACAGCTGATTTCTTTAGTGTCCATTTGTTTGACCCCACAGCAGAAGCCAGATCCATCCCTGCAGCGCATGTCAAAGTCCAGCGTCCCAGGGCATTTGTTGTGTGGACAGCGACCTGCATTGTAAAACTTGGAGTCTGTTCCAGGCTGCTTGCAGTCAAATGGCAATTTGATCAGGTGAGAATCAGGTTTTGAGTTGCATGCTGGTGTTCCTTTAGCTGTGAAATACAAAATGTGAGATCAGTGTGCTACATTTTCAAAGAATACAGAATATTTATGTACATTGCAAAAATAATGTTCTTGATTTTCAGTAAAATATTCAATATACTAGAGAAGAAAAATTTATTTCAGAGAAAAGGTTTATTTATTTTTTTATCCTACTGGCATTTTTCTTCCTCTTTTTAAAGCAATAAAACTTACTAAACTTTGTTAGATTTATGCTTGAAACGATACTAAATTCTGTATTTATCTTTTTATATTGTTATAAAGATGTTTTATTATTGCATTTTTGGCTTGAAAAATGATTTAGAAATATATATTTCACTAGATCACTGTGAACAAATAAAACTGGGTCACTGAACTTGGAAGCCTAAAAAGGAAGTCTGATGACTTGCCAAAGTATTGGTTCGGATTAAAACTTATGATCTCATTGTGTCACCATATTAATGACTGCAGTCATTATTGTCACATTACCACTCTACTGTAAATGCTGCTCATTTATTCATGAGAGCCATGTGTTTCCTTTAAAATGACACTTATTGGAGAGAGCAACCATGTAATCTTATTTGAGGTTGATGAAATTTAATTTATGGAAAACATTTCTTCTGTAGCTGTTGTTTAAATGCAAGCGTGAATACAAAACACTTTAATCATCCTCCATTAAGAACCCTGCTGTGACAGGTGTTAGTATTTCATTCAGCAAAACACATTTTGTATGCCAAAATGATTAAGCAAAGAGATCCCTCAGACAAAGTCTAGGTCTGATTGCTTTAACACATGTTTTGGCAGGCTATTTCTCACAATCTATATCTTGGATAACAAGCATCATGGGAATTTTCACAATGTGTGCAAATGTGGAAATGCATACTTGTCTGAGGATGAAAAAATAGGATTTATTGACAAGCTTGGATTTCACTTTAATATGGAGAGCGGGTGGGATTTAAGGATTTTAGTCTGCACACCACGACTTCTTGCCAGACATTCTTGTTTAGAATGTGGTAATTTCTACCAACTTAAACATAATAAAATATTGTACCACACATGTCACTACACATTATAGACTTCAATATTTCATGTGAAACCTCAATATTTAATGGGGTTATTTTTCTTCTTTAGGGACATTTTGCAAAAATACTATAATGATCCCTGGTCAACAGTAAAATGGATTTGCACTTACTGAAAACAGTGAGGACAGCTGAAGTAGACTTGATGCTGCCTGTCAGACTAGTTGCTTTGCAGTGATATTGCCCTGAATGCTCTGGTTTCAGGTCCCGCAATATCAAATCTTCATCGTACTTGTATATTGTGCGATTCAGTAAGGTTCCATTTTGGTACCTTTGGATCAAACAAATAATTTTTTTGTAACTAAAAGATTAACGGCATTTGTCAGAAAACCTATATAGAACATAATTGTTTTTTACCAGTAATATTTGTCAGGTTTTGGTGATCCTGTTGCTCTACAGCAAAGGGTTGCACGTTGTCCCTCGTAACGCACTTTGTCTTCTGGGTGCTTCTCAATATATGGCTTTTCTGTAAGACATAAAATGGAGAAACCAACAACGCAACAATGCATGAAATCATCAATGTGGGAACATCCATATCCAATATTTTCTTCTTTTCCTTACCTGAGGATCGTAAGATGGCCCGTACCCAGAGTTCATCAGTGCTATTGTTGGAAACAGGGAGAGTAACAGGTGCAAATTTGTCCTTCATTATGACCACTCGGGTCTGTGGGGTGGTGCACAGTCCATCAATCTTGAACTGACCCTTGGCATCAGTATGGGCACGGACGACCTTGGCTTGGCTAGCCAGAGCCACTGTGGCATTTGGCACTGGGACGCCTGTAATACTGAAGACCTCTCCGTATAGTGTTTGTCCCTCACACATACAGTAGCTGCAGTCCTTACTGGGACGTCCCCCAGGACAGACACGTTTGCATGCCACTGTAAAAATAAAACAGGTGTTTTGATTTCACTGTAGCAAAAAATGTATGGGTTTTCAGAAATTGTGTGTTTTGTAATTAACAGTACCTGGACATGGATTTCCACACTTTTGAACCTCCACAGGTCGTCCTGTACACTGAATCTTAGTAGAAGATCTGTGACATGTCCTACGCCTTGTCCTGCGACCCTTCCCACAAGTAACTGAGCAAGCACTCCATGAATCCCATTGGCTCCACATAGCTGTTTGGGTGAGATTTGGGATGAACTAGTGGTTTATTAACAATCACCACTGTGGCA
Organism: Cyprinus carpio; assembly: GCF_018340385.1. Classification (NCBI taxonomy): domain Eukaryota; kingdom Metazoa; phylum Chordata; class Actinopteri; order Cypriniformes; family Cyprinidae; genus Cyprinus; species Cyprinus carpio. The sequence continues at coordinate 10,092,475 of NC_056593.1, read as the reverse complement.
AGTTTTCCGAAAAAAAAAAAAACCAAAAAAAAAAAGCCAGGGCTCCAACAAATGAAAAAACAATCCTCTTTGTTTGTGGTATTTTACTATTTAAATATATGTGAGTGTACAAAAATGTCAGACTGCATTCTGACATCTTTGTCAGTGTGATTACATTGATTTTATGATCAAAGACAACAAAGCTCTGTACACACTGAAACATGTTTGGGTTTAGCCAGCTAATTGGGCACCACCTGTGTCATGTAATTGTCAGCAGGATGTGATTGCTCTTGAAAATCATGAGTGGAAAATAAGCCTCGATTCTGAGTTTGAGTGTCAAAAGGATTTAGGTAATTCTGAAATGTGGCAAAAACAAATATTTGGACTAACTGATATAAAGGGCATACAATGAGTTTATGACAGCTCACTGCTCTCTAAAAATCAGTTGTTTTGCTGCTGAAAAAAAAGTTTTAACCATCATAAGGGTTCTTTGGGCCAGTTGGTCACCTACCTAAACCATTTTACCGCTATCTTAGCCAGATTTGGAGATCAGCTAAACCAGTTTAAACCAACTAAAACCTTTTTTGGTTTATTTAAGTGGTTTTTAGGGGAGGCGCTAGTAAAACCTGGCAATGAAGGCTAGGAAATGTATATTATATCAGTAAAGTGTAAATACTGTCTCCAAATTTCCAAATATTGTCTCCAAATCTCCATTTGTTCCTTATATACCTTCACATGGTGGTGTTGAACACTCTCTCCGTTCGATGTGAGGTCCCACGCAGACGGGTGAAAGAAGCAGTGGAAGAGGTTGCGTGCTCATGCATTTCCTCTGACGGACTTGGATGCCAACATCGTTACAGGCGGTGGCAGAGCAAGGCGTCCATTCACTCCAGTCGGTCCAGTATGAGTGGACTTAAGAAACAAAACAAAGAAGACTCTTGCACGCTTATATGTTAAAATGCATGTGCCTCCATATGGTTTACACATCTGTACTTTGATGGATTGTCTCTTGACTAATTGTACCTGGTGGACACTGGAATCGCACATGGTAGTTGGAGCAGCTGCGACCAAATGGCTGCTCCTTATTGATGCACCAGAAGCCCTTCTCCAGACTGGAATGGACCACCTCCCCCGTATCCGCAGCTTCAACCCAGTCCGTGGTACGGGCCTCGATGGCTACAGGTCGTGAGCAGACCCTTTCCCGGTAGTAGAAGCGAATGGCTTCTAACCTCTCGTAGTCGCCGTTTCCTCCTGGATGGTCGATATTGAACCAGGATGTCCACTCAGTTACGCCTGGGTTACACAAAACAAAGATCAGAGTAAGATGTTTAACAAGAACAGTATGCTCTTGCCAGTGACCCAAAGATGGAGAACAAGAGTTTCCTGATTATGTCAGATTTCTGCCCATTTTGCTGTGTTTACTCCAAAAGATGAGTCCAGCTTTTTACATCACATAAACAGAATACAATCCATGTCCTACAAAAGTGCTTGTTGCTTTATATCGAGCAATCCCACTGGAGGTGTGAATTGAATGACATTATTTAAGCCAAAGAGAGCTGTCTGAATTGTCTAAGAGACAACTTATTCTCTTGCTCTAGTTAAGAACATGTCCATGAGTCAATGTCTTATTGTTTCAGCATTGCAGTGGCTATATCATTACAGCTCACATTTAATGAAGACAGATGACTCTAGAAATCATTACATCACATTTTTAGCAACACAGAGGTCCACAGTGCGGTTTGGATCAAGTAGGACACCACAAATTAGTTGATTGCATAAAGAGATCATGTAAAGATATCCATAACTACCTGTGGTCTGTGGCTCCACTAGGCTGTTGTAAGCCAGCTTTCTGTTTCTGTCTGTTTTGTTCAACCTCCGAAGATGTGAGCTGTCCCAGATGGGTCCTGTGGGAATGCAAAGTTTATTACGGCGCACTCAACAAAGGTGCTACCAAAGAAATGTTGGCTGTAACTAAATCTTGCAGAAACACTGACCTCCTCAGGGACTAACTAAATTTGGTCTTAAAAAGTTGGACACAAAATTTGTTTGATCTATGACAACTTATTCCTTGCATGTTCCTTAGGTTGCAGTCTGTGAATGTGATCAGAAAATCCTGCTTGACTTTGCAGCAAATGTAATGTGTGCAAAAGACATTCAATATTTAAGTACTGACTTTTTTGCGTATTGGTGCCACCAGAGTCCAAGTGGCCTACTTTTATTGACTCAGCATCCATTGGCGTCTACAGCCCTTCTGAACCATGTCCAACCAGTTTTGATTTAGCACCTGATATCTGATCTCATAATTGGCCTGAGGAGGACACATTTGGTCCATTTCTTCACTGTATCTTTTTTCCATTCCGTCTGGTCACATCAGGAGATGCTGCACACATAAGGAAGTGGAGCATGCACGATGGCCTGATCCCCAACATCAATTCTCAAACTAATCTGGAGACACTTACTAGCCAGGGCCCCAAAGGAGAAGATAGAGTAATGGGAACAAACACATGGCGTCTCATGCTTTCTAGATGAGACATTACAAGGAGATGCACTCCCACATCCCAGACAGAGGACAGTGGGTCTCCGGTCCTTCGTGCAAATTGTCCTGCTTGCATAAGGTAAATCCCTGAACCACTTTCCAGAGATTGCTTATAGTGTGCTGTGATAAGGAAATCACAGACTGAGGGATTCATTCACCAATGTCATTAGTTTTTTTTTTTTTCCAAAAGACGTGTCCCACAGATGTAGCCAAGCCTAACATCCTCAAGTAGAAACAGCACAGTGTCTTGACAGAGAATTCTTACTGGCATTACTCAACACTCACACATTGAAGCGCTTATTTGCCGCAGACATGTCAGTCACCATAGAAGCTCTGTAGGACTTACTCCAAGCCACCATTACTGTTATTATATCCCTCTTCTACACTGCATTGATTTACCATGTAGGATCACCTGAAAGAGCGTCATTCCCAAAGTATAGATTGTGGAATATGAGATGTCATTATTTCAGTTATACACTTATCTTGAGTAGTTTGGAGGTCTCTTTTCTAAAAACCATACTTAGTTTTTGGTTATTGTGCCACTCTGTTTTTTCCTGGCCATGAAGTTTCCCCCTTTAGTGGGGAGGTGATTATTTTTTTTTTTTTCGATAAATAACAAAGTAATGCCTTTAGATGGCAATTTATACCTGGAGATCTTTAGGTGATCTTTTACTTTAGGTGTAGACCTTCGCATTTCACATGCAATTCGTCACTACTATGCCAAGAATAAGGCCTGAAACACTATGGAACTGCACAAATGCAGTTACAAAATTTTTTGTAAATCTTTTTTTACCATTTTTCTTAATCATTGTATTAAGATTTTTAATTAGTTTTAACTGGAAAATTAGAAAAAAAATAATAATTATTAAAGACAGGCGTGCAATGCCATTGTAGATATTTACATGCATTTTGGTGTTACTGACCAACCTCCGTACTCAAGGGGGCGATAAAGTGCATTTTTAGTTGTTAGCACCATATCCTTACACTTATTATTCTCTTCAAACTGGTGCTCAGCCATGGTATTAAAAGGTTGTTCACACCATGGACAATAAGTATAACAATATCCATAACTAATTTGTTCTAATTCAGTGAGAATAGTCCATACCACAACTATAATGATAACAACACAGAGAACTACTGTATATAATTGGAATCACATTCAGAACTGTTTTTTTTTTTCCAGCCAATCCGAATCCACCCAACTTTAAAAAGCTTGAGAATTTAAAGCGGCTCACAACATAACTGCAGTGCACGCTGTGTTATATTACCTACTAAAGCCACCAATATAATTAGCAATAACCACATCACATACTTTAGTCTGCTTTATTCCAAGACAGAAGAACTGTGTGTCCATGACCTCAGTGGAACCTTGTAATATCTGCACCCAGTAACAGGGCATTATTGGGATCAAGTGTGTAAAACATATTTACTTTGAAGTGGAAACTATAAGTTAACAACATCTAAAAATATACACCTTTCTATATATCAGTGTCCTCCCAACATAGAATGACACCCTGCCCTCTCATAACAAACCACTCTTGCCAAGATTATTTTGGGAGATGGCTCTCAAACAAAAGGGTAATTTAAACTTGGTACAGCAATTCCATTATTACTTTGTACCTATCTTATTGCCAGGGGTTTTACCCCACAATATAAAGTGCAGTATCATTACCCTTTTAGGACTTCTAGCGTCACCTCATAAAGTCTGCACAGTGTCCAATAGCCATTCTCAGACAATTAATCCATTCACGCAAACAGTCTGTGGCCTTTTAATAAGACATTCCCCCTTTTTAATGTGCATTTGGAGTATTGCTACCCAAGCCAGAAGCAAAACAAAATACATGTGAGGGTTGAGTTTTAATAAAAGAGCTACATAAAAGCTGCAGTGGAGTAGTTACTGCACATGCTTCTTATACGGGAATCATTTTTTGGTCTCTGCTGTCTGTAAATAAAAGCCTCCAAAAAGGTTATACACAAAAACATGCCAAAAAGTAGCTGGCATTATGCTTTCTGGAAGTTTTTCCCATGTTTATCTGAAAATGAAAGGTAAATCATTTTGGCACGTTATGTAAGCCCTTTGACAAAGCGCTATAGTGCTAACCCACATACTTATATGTATTAGGGTGAGTGCAAAAACACTGTGATGGCTTTATTGCAGTATACAAGGTTGGTAACAAGTAGGGATTTGTTTGAAATCAGAGGCTTTTCATTTAAGAAGGCAGTGTGCCCAGGCAGTGGTCTCGAAATGGCATTCCACATCCCATCGTGTTTTAATGAATGCAAATGAGGGCTCCAAAGTGGTTTTGTCTGTGTGTTTATCCTGCGTCGGCAAACATGTGGAAGTAGTTTTGTGCATCTGGCACATGTCCTGGCTGAGGTGTGCTCGAGTGGAAGATGGTGAGCTCTGTCTGATTGGGTTGAGAAGAAGATTACTAGACAAAGACTGCTCCATAGGCACTGAAGTGGGATGCATCAGTGCTCCATTATTCTGAACTGAACTGCTTCATTGTCACTGCATAATAATGAAACCCCAGCCAGATTTGTGTGTGTTTAAAATGATGGTTTGGTTTTCCTTCTCTTTGAACTGTTTTATCCAGAAAGTTGACAGCTTTAATGTAGAATACACTAATATCCCAGAAAAGAGTAGATTTCTAATTTAAAAGACTTGAATTAGTCCTTGTTTTCTATTAATAGAATACCTAAAAATTCTTAAAGCAATATGAAATTAGATAAAATATTATAGGCCTAAGTCTTGTTTTTAAAGGGATACTCCATCCCGAAATGAAAATTTTGTCATTTATCACTTACCCCCATGTCGTTCCAAACCGGTAAAAGCTCCGTTCGTCTTCGGAACACAATTTAAGATATTTTGGATGAAAACCGGGAGGCTTGAGACTTTCTCATAGACTGCCAAGTAAATAACAGTGTCAAGGTCCAGAAAAGGTATGAAAGTCATCGTCACAATACTCCATCTGCCATCAGACGTGCAATCTGGGTTATATGAAGCAACGGGAACACTTTTTGTAAGCGAAGAAAACAAAAATAACGACTTTATTCAACAATTCCTTTGTCAACAAAGCGCTGTTTTCTTTCAGATCAAGGCTAAATACATGTAGAAACAGCGCATCTGTGTGGTGCGGATGATACAGAAGAGCATACGTTGATATGGAGAGACACAGAGAAGACTGTTAACAAAGGAATTGCTGAATAAAGTCGTTATTTTTGTTTTCTTCGCTTACAAAATTTGCGCCTGTCGCTTCATATAACCCAGATTGCACATCTGATGGTAGATGGAGTATTTTGACGACGACTTTCATACCTTTTATGGACCTTGACACTGTTATTTACTTGGCAGTCTATGGGACAGTCACAGGCCTCTCGGTTTTCATCCAAAATATCTTAAATTGTGTTATATTTTTTCAATATAATTTGGCAGCGACAGCAAAACGACAAAGGACACTAATGTATGTACATTTGTTATTATTATTGTATAAACAATTTTTAAATATTCAGTCCTAGTGGTCAAGTAGCGACCACTCACGGAAAAGTGCGAAATTGAGACGTGTAACCTCTCACACATTACCTCCGATCCCTCTTTCCACCCTCTTTTTCACATATCAAAGCAACAGGGATTGATGTACCGGGCAGCTGAACTTCAGAACAACGTCAAACATCTGGAGAATAAATCGTTTGAATGGAGCAGATTAGAGAGTGGCAATATTTACTTTGGAGCGTTGAAAATGGCTTCGCCGTGCCCTGGATGAAACTGGCAAAGACACGTGGGCTTGCAGCTCATTACCAGATGACTGAGCGACATCTGGTTATTTAAAACCGAACTTTAGTCCCAAAGGTTTTTAAAAGCCTTGACTTTGCTCAGCAACGTCAGGCGCTATTTTCCGTGCCGGCTGTCTACACGTGTTGGGAAACAGGTAATAAATTCCGTGGAGAGGTTGAGGTGGACCGGAGACAAGATGGAGTGACAGTGAATGTAATGGCGGTGGATGAAACGGTGCTGCTCCAAATTTCAGTCTGGGTTGGTGGGCAGTTTCCCAGTATTCACAACAGTCAGTCATTCAAATAATGAATTCCTATACAGTCATAGTTTACTTTTCCAATACGAAGACTTTTGGGAAGCATCAGAAATACTTAAGTTTAAAATAATGGTGCTTTGTGACACACTCACTATTTTAAATAAGACTTTTGAAAGGAAATTTCATCATTTACAATATTATAAGGTGCCATTTCCACTTCTATTTTCTTGTCCAACCACTATACTGCAGTTGTTTACTGCAATAAATAACAGCTGGAGCAGATATTAAAATTCACATTCATCACCTTCTTCTTACTAAATTTACATAATTAGTAAAAACCTTCCTTTCAAAGTGTCATTTAACCACAGCGAGGCAAACAGAAGCAATTCAGCAGTGTAATTTACTAAACATCACTTCAGCCATGTAAGTTGACAAAGCTCTCACAAACAAACAAGCTCTCTCTGTTTTTTTCGCCCCCTTTTCTAAGTCTTAGGTGCTGACAGCTGTATCCAAAATGTTACATAATGAATAACATCCTAACATGTGCTAATTAAGACAATTATGAGATCATTTAATTTACATTACCTTGTGCCAGAGACACAACAAAGACGGTAGACAGCACCAACGTCACGACTGTGAAGTCCCACATAGTGCCACAGCCACTGATGGGCAGCTGTTGGTAACAAATAATAAATTAAAGACACACACCAAAAAAAAGTTTGTCAAGTTCTTGAGTGGCTTGACCAATGAATTTGTTTCCCTTGTCCTTCAAAATCAAGTCTGATAGTTTCGTGAACTTCCCAGAGTTTTAAAAGACAGGATGGAGTGGAGAGTGGTCCAGACCAGCCCCCTCCTGCTCACCATTGGCTACTGCGCTAACATCTGTGTTCTTATGTCATTCCAACAGACAAAAGAGAGCACACAGATGTAGGAGAAAGGTGAATGTTGCATCAGAAAAATGACATGTCTGTGTTTTTAATCAAGATATGCTTGATTACCAGAGATCTGGGTGTTTGGGCAGGATAATAAATCACATTTTGACATTTTATTATGCTCATGTCCAGCACGTTATATCATTTCAGCCACAAATGAAGATGTAAAAGTCATGACAGCAGATGAATTTCATTTTTAAAAATCTGTTTATTTCACAATGGATTTTTCTTATTTTACTCACAATGCAACTATGTTGGACATTGCAGGAATGTTCGTCCAACATTCAGTGCCTCAACAGACAGTAAAATGACTCTAATGTAACCCACCTATTGTGAAAAAAAGGGATTTGTAAACAGTCAAAAGATTAAAAATGTCTATCACAGGTACTGATCTATAATAACTATTTCACATTGTTTGAAGGTGTAGTGTCTTGTTTTTCTTTAAAGGAAGACTTCATCCAAAACTAAAAATTTACTCACCCTCAGGCCATCCAAAATAAAGATTAGCTTATTTAATCAGAACAAATATGGAGAAATTTTGAATTACATCACTTACTCAACAATGGATCCTCTGCAGTGAATGGGTGCCGTCAGAATGAGAGTCCAAGCAGCTGAGAAAAACATCACAGTAATCCACACAACTCCAGTCTATCAATTGTGAAATGAAAAGCTGCATGTAATAAAGTCTTCTATCCATAATATTGCTTTCGCCAGTGAAACAGTCATCTCATCTAAATCAGGAGAGAAATATGCACAGATCAAGCACAGTTTACAAGTTAAAAACAGTCAAAAACAGTTCTAAACAAATATGCTGTTCATATTTTGGCCATAAGCGACAGCTTGAAGTGATGGATTTGTTTCTTACAAACATGCAACTTTTCACTTCCCAAGGCATTAAACTGATGGTCTGAAGTCATGTGGATTATTATGATGTTTTTATCAGCTGTTTGGACTCTCATTCTGACGGCACCCATTTACTGCAGAGGATCCGTTTGTGAGCAAGTGATGTAAAGCTAAATTTCTCTAAATCTGTTCCCATGCAGAAACAAACTCATCTACATCTTGGATGAACTGAGAATGTGTACATTTTCAAATTTGGGCGAACTATTCCTTTAAGAGTATGTTAGATGACAGCAAAGATAATCTAAATGTAAAAACAGGACTGATATTAATAAACTTCAAAAGAGTTTACAAAATGGCAGATATGGTACTGATATTGTGCATCTCTTTTTAATGTCATTTTCAACTGTGTATGATGAAGGCTGAACATTGTATAACCAGAGTGCCGAACTAAAAGCTTATTGTTAAAGTCCAACATTTTGAAGTCTAACTCATGGTTCATTAGCATAGGTAATTGTGTTTAACCTAGTTTAAATATTTCCATGCATGCGACATGTACAGTCCTGTTCCACTGTCTAGGATCATGCATGACCAGCACATCCATGACGGGAAGATGCGTTCACTCGCCAATCCATGGTGTCGTCCAACATTTAGAGTCATGTTTACACAGCTGTTTTGAAAGCATTGACAAGCACAGCAAATATCACTAAATGAGACTGGGAAAAAAATGAGGATCAGAAAGATTGTAGATTACAGGAAATTGTCATATCAAAACAGAATAAACAGCCAAATTTGCAAAGAAAACCACAGACCAAAATATTTTCCCAAATTCATTTGCAGTCTAAACAGATTTTCAGATTTTCCTTTGTCAGCATATTGAGTGCATATGGCTTCTTTTGCCTTTTTTACCTTTGTGAAGCTCTCTATGTGTGTTTAAAGACAATAAACATACTTTTTGGCCTTCAGTGGGGTGGACAGAAATGTAAAATGTTTATTGGCAGACTAAGAAATATGATCTGTGGATGAATTCATGTCCACCTTTTGATGAATATATCCGAGTTTACACAATGTCCTGAAATGGCCTATAATGCATTAGCGATGAATCATTATGCTGCTTCGGTATTCCTGTCCACACTGTAACTGTTGTTGCTTTAGACAGAAACATTCCTTTATATCACCCACGTCTTTCCCTGACTTTTGAATAAATCTCTGGGAAGAAATAATATACTGTATGGTCTAAAGAATATTGTAGCTACCTCTTGTTCCCAAATATTGGGTCCTGAAGCACATTTTCCAAGGTTTGGCTAAATAATAACATCCGTGGGTTTTCAAGCTCCAGTGTTTCTTCAAACACCCAACTGTGACATCTAAATGAATAAACTCGGTTTTTACATAGATAATTTATTCATTCGGCCTATAAGAACTAAGAAAACACATGTACATTGAGCAATGCATAGTAAAAACAAAATGATTTACATATATGTCTGTCAGCCTGGGATTATTTTATACTGCACAACCTTTCCAAAAAAGTACAGATGAATAAATTTGTAATTGGAGTAAAAGTCCAGCCGGAAGACTGGAAAGATAAGGACCGGAGGCACTATCAGAGTAATGCACTTTGAATTTATCTAACATTAAAAAGACAAAAAATAGCAATTTTGAGAACTCAACAGTTAAGAAAAAAAATAGCAAAATTTAATAAATAATTCTAAACCCATCTCTTAGGACTGAAAGATTGTTTCTGTCACAAGATAAAAAATAAATAAAGGCAATTGTGACTTTTTAGCTCACAATTCAGACTTTTTTCCTAGTTATTCTGAGAAAAAAATGAGAATTGCGAGATATAATAACAGAATTGTGAGATTATAACTCGCAATTATGAGATATAAAGTAACAATTTTTTTTTTTTTTTTCTCTGAATTGCAAATTTAAACTGCTGGATTGTGAGATATCTACACTCAGAATTTCAAGAAAAAGTCAGAATTGTGAGATTCATTTGCAATTATATTTTGTATATTTTCATCCCGTAACAGAAACAAGCTTCCATAGAAAACTCACCTTAACTATCCAAAGTATCTAGACATATTGGTCAGTAACTGAATGCCACAGAAAAATCTAAAAAATACGAAAGGGGAAAAACATTCTTGTTATTCCAAATACAGGTCTGTATAAATGGCTACAGTTCTATAACACATTCCGTGCCGGGGAATTCTGGCAGATTAAGTTCAAATTTTTTCTGAATGTCATAGGGTAGGAATCGTCCCGCCAGAAAATGGTTTCCCGAGAAACCTGTTGCGCACTTTTTGGGAGCTGTCAGAGAAATGAGAACTTCTGGATTTATCCCATCTTTGGCGGGTTCGTCAACATCCCAACCCAAGAGAGACAGGAAAAGTGAATCCTTTCTCACCATCACCAGCCACTGGATATTAACTGAAACATAGTAATGTAGCTATATTCTTCCAGATTAGATGTGGAAAACTGGCTCATAGAGATCATTCATCACACTACTGTCATGTGGAAAGATAGCACAAACATTACGATGTGTCAGCCATCAGATGCAATTTTGAAATATGGTCTCCTGATGACATAATGGCTGTGAGTTTTCTTTGGTTTGATCATTTGTCTGTTTTGAAAACACTTCAGGGTCCATTGCAACACATTTACACATTAAGGTCTCTGGTCAGCTCATTTATCAGAAAAATTGGCTGCAAAAATCTGATTTCATCAGTCGAAACTCCTTGGAGGTGTTAGTAAACCATTTCGCAAACTTACAAAAATGTATGAACAATTTATTTATTTTTATTTTGACCTAGTATTTAGTTTGACTTTTATGAAATTATGTGGCTAGTTGCTATTAGCCGCAAACATGTTAGCAATCCATTTTTCAATAATTTGCGTACATACAAAAATGTATCAACAGTCTTTTAATTTTTTAAATATTTAGTTTGACTTATTCTACATAATTAAGTAGCTAGTAGCCTTGAACGTCTTAGTAATCTATTTTTCCATAATACTGTGACTATTTTACATACTTGTACAAATTGTATCAGCAAGTCTATCTATTATTTAATTAACCATCTACAGTATTTATTAACTAGCAGCTATTAGCGAGCACAGCTACTAGCTAATGTTAAAGGCAAAGTAATTTCTGTGCCACTAATGTGACCACTGTAAACTGCAAAATAATGAAACTGAACACTCAAACAACAAAATTTTGTAAGTGATCATGTAAAAATGAACATTTTGTTGGATGCTATGTAGGAAGAAATGTAGCCAACAGTGTAGTCTTGATAAGCTGAGTACGACAAAAATAATCAAAACCTACCTCTGAACAGATTGAGACCGTTTTCATGAAACATGTTTTCTTTTCCTAGCAAGTAGCTACTGTATTTACTCAGTGTAACATATTTTTTTTTATTGGGCAGAATTTCTCTAAAACATCAGGTTGTGTGTTTAATGAGCAAATACCTGAGGGCACGTCCACACTAACGATGGGTATTTTGACCTGTTTGAGAGTCACCAGCATCCCAGCGTAGGGCTCTTTAACCTCCTTGTGCTCAGTTTCTGGTCCCATGATGGCATCGATCACCAGATTGTAGGCATCATTTAACAGCTGGACCTGGTGGTGGGGTCAGACGAGACTCGATTAGGATTGACAGAAGAGTGAACATCATATTGACATCTCTCTGCTGGCGGGCTGAGCTTCATTATTCAAGATTGACACCTACCTCCGTCGGAAGATAGGACAGGAAAGGGATGTCCATTTTCTCACACTGGACAGTGAAGTCCTGGTGCAAACTCTGAGAAGAACGCTTGGGATAGAAAATGGTGGGCTCATATTCCTACATTAAAGAGAGATGAGGTAGATGATTAACGCATTGCCAATTTTAAACCATGTTTCTGTTTATTTTTCTGATTTTCAGTCTTAAATTATGAAAATCCTTTATGAAAATATAAAATATTACATGTTGAAAACTACGATCGTTTAAATAAGGTGTGAAATAATCCATTTAAAAATTATTGTGTGTATTTTTATTTGCATTTTTTAAAAAAGTCATTTAATTTGAAAACCAGATATGAAAATGTGTTGCATTATTGCCATGCGTGAACCAGACATTTAATGCTTAGTGTCCATAAAAGCTTTCTGTTTTTAAAGCAATATTTTGTCCTACTGTGGATATGCAGGGGGATTTTTGAGTTTATAAATCACATAACATAATTACCTCAGAATTTAATTTCAGAAGAACATTAGAAGTGATTAATGTGGACTAAAATTTATGGTTCTGAACACCTCATTTGCTCGGGATACAGGTCCATACAGTCTGGATAAGTTGCCGGTTAAGTTCATTACAATCCTGCAGTTAAACTTAATGTATTTCTTACATAACGTTGGTACGGACACAAGAATCCATGCAGATGTACAGTGGGAATGTATAAAACAGCTGCCATCGTGTGATGACCCTCTATTGTTCGTTTTTTTCTCCTCAAGAGTTTTTTATTCGTTCCAAGAATCTCATATTGTAAACTGGCCAAATCTGGACTGGCCAAACTTCACTCCATCAGAACGAAAAGAAGGATAACTTTAACAGAGTGAACGTTCATTAATAAGATGAATACTGATGCTCCATAAATCTAGCATCACAGAGCTGGATATTTTTTTCTCATTGTTTTCTTTTTTACTGATAAATCAGGAAATGGAAATGTTTGTAAGCCAAATTTGAATTGCAACCTGTTGGAGCATATTTGCTAACCGCTAGGCTTAGTTGTATATAACATATCTAGCATTTTGCCCCATAGCTGATAAACAAATAGCCCTTCCCCCACAGAATAAAAAAAAATGAAGGTAATTATGATGTTTTATGTAGCAATTTAGACATTTTTTAGACATAACTCAAAATTGTGAGTTATAAAGTTATAACTGCAAGACATAAACTCGCAATTCTGAGAAGAAAATTCTGCATTGTGAGATACAAATCTGCAACTGCAAGGGGAAAAAAATACTAAACTCAGAATTCATAGAAAAAAAGTCAGAATTACGAGATATAATCTCAGACGTAAACTCAGAATTGTGAGGAAAAGTCAGAATTCTGAGTTTATATCACTGTTTGTTTCAAATAAATAAAAATGTATAAAAATTTCGCAATTCAGAATTACATAATTTTATTCCCTGGTGGAAATAAACAAATGAGATGCAATGTTTCTTTCAATGAAGATAAACAGAGTCTACATAAAAGCATTCGCACATGCCTCATGCCTCATTCTATATGACAGGTGGGGAGGGGCTGAAAACTAAGAGGACTTGATGATGTCATCAGAATAAAAACTTTTTTAGATGCAAAGCAACTCTTTCATTTTAATGAACAATTACAAAGTAAAGTAAAAAATTTTACCACTGGCCCGACTGGGCAATTATAGGAAAAATCCTTAACATTGAGCCCTGAACATGCAATAAATCATACACAATAATACCAGGAAAGTGCATTCCAGGAAAGTAAATTGGCTCAATTATGATTTCATGTTGACTTTAAACAACAATACAGCACCCCGTCAGTATCCATTCTTTCTCCGTGCCCTTCGGCACAGTGCTCTATACTTACAAACATGCGCAGATGGCGGGCACACACCAGACCAATGGAGCCGTTCTGCTCAGGACCACAAACAACCAGCAGGGTGGGCTGCTTTTTGCTCAGGGAGCTCAAAGGAAAAGCCTGGAAAGAGACAGAGGGAGAGAGAGACAGTTAAACAGGGAGGGAGATGTCTCATTGCAGTCCTATATGCATTTGGAAAGGTAATGTTCATTGCAAAAACCCAGCAACAGTTGCAACAATAGAAAAGAGATGTGGAGACATTGCCACATGATGCAGGCTTAAAATAACACACTTTCTGACAGGATTCTAAACTGGACCAGCGCTGTTCAGATTTTCCAAAGCGTGTACACACTCACAAAACTAGGTCTTTGAAGGTGAGGTGTGTAATTTCTGTTACTAAACAGAATTTAATTGTTTTCAAATAGGTTTCCATCTGCTATTGGCCAGCCAAACAGATAGCCACACCCCAAATGCATGCCATTGGTTAAGCTGTTGCTATGCCTGGCTGGTTGTGAAATATAAACAAGCAGCAATGCTTTGATAGAACCACAGAGCAAGTTAAAACTCTTTAGGGAAATCAAACCACAAATGTTTTACTAATAGTCGTCTATACTTAATTTATTTTTTGTATTTTAAAGTCTTTGCCGTGAACTTGGAAGGATATTTGTTAATCATTCACCTCATGAGTATCTTACCATAAAGATGATTTTATGAACAGACTAATGAGTAAAAACAACAGTTACGGTAATGTGCATGCATGTTATATTCATCTCCAATTAACCAGCAATGAAAAATGGACTTCTGAGAAAGAGACGATGCCAGACGCTAATGAAGCTAATGGCACTTTGGAGAGAAATGATCAGCTGCCATGGATGTTCCATTAACGAGCTGCTGAAGTTCAGATTACATTATCATCGCTGGTTGTCTTAGTCACAACGCCAGGTGAACAAAAGTTGAATGTGTGTGGAAAATTAACATCTGTCTCCATCTGTTGTCATTTTAAGGGGAATATGAGGTGGAAATTTTCCTATTGGCCAAAAGTGAGCTTGTCAATGAAGTTGATTATAATGGGCAGAATTTGGGAGTAACTAACAAAAAGTAGCAAAGCTGTTAACTATTTTCAGTGGTGTGACTGTAGCTAAGCTGTTTTTCAAAATTCTTTAAATTGGATTTTGAAAAGCAGTTTCTATCTGACAGGAGGGGAGGGCCTAAAACTAAGAGGACTTGATGATGTCATCAGAAAGAAAAAAAAATTCAGCGGTAGAGCAAGCTGTAATATTTTGATGAATTATTACAAAGTCTAACTTTTTTATTCCTTTGGAATAATACGCAATAAATCAAACTAGGCTCAATTAATGTTGACTCTTCAAAATATTTCCAACGTAAACAATTCTCTGATTTGCACAACCCTGCACAGAAGTCCTTGTGTATTTTTATAAAAAAAAGTATTTTAACTAAATAGTCTGTCAAATACGTTATTCGGCCACTTAAGTTTCAAAATTGTTTTTGCAACACTACTAATAGTTGTGCTGTAGTTTTATTGCACTGTTTGCTAGCAGCATAGACATTATTTAACCTACAGAGAAACATAAGGCGTCTCAATACGCTCCTTAGATAAAGTAGTCCACTGCCCAGGAAACACTTTCTATGGCTGTCCCATTGTCAAAATCAAGTGCACTACAATATTCACTACCAAGAAATTCCCAGAATGCACAATAAAACCAGTTAGCTAGTGATAATGATAAACAAAACCAATTACTTAAGATATCGCTCATGGTGTTATTCAGTTGCTGGTAATTGTGTTGCCTGTTATTAGTTTCTCAACATTTCACGGCTTGTTAGCGCTCAAAATCATATTCACGGTAAACTGAATTATTCTTGAAAGTTCAGCCTTGAGATATGGATGATCAATTTACATGACACTCATGTGAGTATGTGTTGTATGAAATAATTTCCATTCTCTCTGTCTCTGTTCCGTCTGTTTCTTCTGCTCTGGAAAATGACATGGAATGGAGTGTTCCTGGGAGCTGTAACCAGTGGATGCAATGTTCATTTCTTTTGCAGGTCTGCTGCAGCTGTGCTGGAATCCTCTGTTGTGTCAACTCCTGCCAGGACTCTGGAGACCGCTGCTCTGATCTGGTCCTGTTCGGAGCCACTGAACCCCTAGATTTCTCTTCCATGCTTCCAGCAAATGAGCTCTCTAGAGAAGGTCTTGACAAATTGCTCTTGCACTTTTTTTCCCCCTCAACCTGACACACACTAACACCAGGGCTGTGTTTAATATAGAATTGAATTGAAAATGCCTTTTAAATTTAAATTAAAAGGAGGAATTTTAATTTAAGGAAGGAGATTCAAAGTACAAAGAAATGTCATATAATTATAAGAGGACAAACCAAGGATATACTGAATTAAAATTACAAACAAACAATGTGTCTGAACCAGATAGAGTGTAATTTGTCTGTCTTCATTTAATTCATATGAAACTGTTGCATATGTGATACTGAATTAATTAAAATAAAAGCTGTAAAAATAAATAAATAAATAAATAAATAGTAATAATAATAATAATACCAGTTTGACAGCCCTAAAATTACATAAAATTCTAAAAAAAAAAAATAATAATAATAATAATGATACAGGGAAAACAAACAAAAACTGACAACTAAACTAAACAGACAAATTAAAAATAGAATGGAAATCAAAAGTAAAAGTACTATAAAATGGACAGAGAGAAATGTTCGATTGGAAAAAAATCTTCATAAAAAAGTCAATCATGTTTTTTATTCTTAAAATGCAATGATTTTCAAATGATAGCAGTTATTAACAAAACAAGTTAACTCTGGCAGGCCTAAAATACTAAAAACAAGAAAATTCTAATAAACAAACAAAAAACTCAAAACTGAAATAAAACTACCAATGAGAGAAAACCAACAAAAACTGATAACTGAACTAAAAAGAAAAATTATGAATAAAATAGAAATAAAAAACTAAATTGAAAGGACACGGTTTAACCCAAACCCTAATCTACACTTGAAAGAAAACATTTAGCATTTTTAGAATTTAAAAAAGTAATAATAATTTTTATTCATTTATCATTTTATTCAATTTATTTATTTTTTTATTCTGCTTTATGTAGTCATGAGAAAATAGAGAAAGAAAATACAGAGAGATCACAGACAGTTTTGTATGAGAGGGAACGTCAGTCCGCATTTTTCACTGAAAACACAAAGAACGTTTCATGAGCCATGGTGATAAAAATAACTTCCTAATATCTAAAGCAGGGAATGATCACAGACATCAGCCTTGACGTAGCTCTTCACCAAAGCACTTATCCCCCCGATGTAGACAGATGATGTTGATTTTGGCATCCACTGCGGTGGATAGTTTGGTTGTGAAATCACAATGTGGTAAAATACAACCAAGATTTTGTCCCCCTTGTGCGGGCACACACACACACACACGCGTGCTGATGTAATGCTTGTCTCAGAGCTACCGGCCAGCGTGTTTTCTTTAGCTGCAATTTATGGCGACCTCACAGAGGAAGTTTTATTGATGCTAACCATGGCGGCTGCTGGTGACCAGAAGCCTTGGAGGGACAGAAGGTTCAGTCTGTAAAACGCTTTTTAACAGGGGTTGAATATTCACACAAGCCAAATCAGGAAACAATTTGGGGCTTTAACCGACTCTCAGGTAGGTCAAGAGGAGCCCTGCGCTGCCTGTCAGCCTGACTGAATCCAGATGGAATAGTGACCGCAATAGTCTGGTTTGGGTTGGCCTGGCTCTATCGCAACCCTCAGGCTGCCCTGAGACGTCAGACCCCGAGACCGCCCGACTGCAGGCCGGCCACAGATGAAAGACTTTCAACACCTTCGATGATGGTGCATTGGATTTGTCACAAGGGATTTTTAAGGAGAAGTCAAAGTGCAAATTTGGAAGAGAATGAATCTGACAGGTGGTGATTCTAGTGCTCAAGGCAAGATATAATATGACCCCAAAAAACTTCCTTTTGTATAGACGCCTGTTTCTGTCTCAGAGTGTAAAAAACCCAAAAACAAATAACAAGATAGTTGCTCCTTTATTTCTCATTATAGTGGCTCATTATTGATACTACTAGAAATAAGGACACATTTATGAGAGTCAAAATTGTAATGTTACTTCTCATAGTATCAATAATCTCTCTTTGACTTCATATTTTTAAATTACAACTTTCTGCAAATCATAATTACGACATGCCATAATTGTGACAATTTCTCTTAACTGCCAACTTAAAAAAATTGTGACTTTATATATCACAATGTGACTCCATATTTCACAATTGCAACTTTTTTTCTCAGAACTTGCACTATTTTTCATAATTGTGACTTTCTGTGACATAGCTTGTAATTGTTGTAAACGTTTCTTAGAAATCGCGACTTTATATGTTAAAGTGTTATATGTTATATTTTGCAATATATTGCATGAACTGCACCTATTTCTCACAATTATGACCCAAATATGACATTTTTGTAATTGCAATTATTTCTCATAACTGTACATTTACTATTCTTCACAATATGACTTCATATTTCACAACTGCAACTTTTCTCTCAGGATTTGCGGAATGTCTTTGAATTTTTCAACATAACTTTCTGTAACATATCTTGTAATTGTGAATATTTCTCAAAATCACAGAAATTGTGACTTCATATTTCACAACTGCAGCTTTTTTAGAACTGCAATTATTTCTCATAATTAAGACTTTCTGTAACTCATAATTGAGACATTTTCTAAAATTGTGACTATTTCTCATATTCTCAAAAAATATCTCACAATGTGACTTTTTACTCAGAACTGCAACTATTTGTCATAATTAAAAAAGTTCTTGTAACTGTCTCTCAGAAATTGTGAATATATCACCTAACAACTCACAATCTCACTTTGTTTCTCATATTGCGAATTTATGTCTTGTAATTGAGTTTTTATCTGACAATAATGTGTTGTAATTGAGTCTTGAGTTTTTATCTGACAATTACAACTAACAGACAGAAGCAAATTCTTTTTTGTTGTTGTTGTTGTGGTCTTTTTCGAAGCAAAAGTGGCAGATTGCTATTCTGGATCATTCTTCAAACCATTTACATGAGAAACCCCCCAGAGTAGCAGATGCGGTCAAACCCTCTACAGAAACAGCCAGATCAAAGATTTCCCGCTGTTTTCATCATCAAATGCAGCAAGGCCTCGTCTCTTAAGAGGATTGGTTGAAGTTCGACAAATGCAGACAGATGCTGGGAGCGTTAAACGCAGAGAGCTGTGTAAATCACAGTGATGCTTGTGTATATAGAATACAGGATTAGATTCAGAATTCAGATGTGTTAACAACCAATTCACACTATAGTGGAATTCATGTTCACGTGTCAGACAAACCTTTGTGACAGCAATAGCACAAGCATGACCCCATATTTCAATCAGCTGCTGCTGCCCAAAGCGGTAGTCCCTCAGGAGCTCCGTCTCAATGGTCGCCACCTCCGTTTTACTATAAAAGACAAACAAAGAGACAAACTGCATTGACACAGAGCTCATGACACGCATGGTATTAGCTTACTAGTGGGGACAATAAATAAATCATGCTTTATGTTTCGGCATGAATGCTAACAAGTGCCAAGATGGAAACTGGGTGGGTTTGATTACATGGAAACCAAGGACTGCAATACAGCACCTGACGTTTAAGTGTGTATTCTGAGCACATTGTATGAGACATGCCATCCAGGCATTCCAGGCATGGTGTCTCGCTGCCTAAATCTTGTTTAGCCACACTCAGAGCTTATGTTACTGAGAGTTTAATATGGGCTACAGGGAGCCCAAGGTAACTGTAAAATGCAGGCCCTTACTTCAAGAATCAAACACTGGGTTCCTTTCAATAACCTACTGTATAGTCGTAACATCAGAGCCCCCTGCTGGAAGTACAAAGAACTGCTATCAGGATGTTGATACTAAATTACAACCCTAATAACCCTAACATTAATGTATTATGAATGAACATGAATTTTTGAACAACACAGTATATTGAAATTAACATTAATCTTGGTATATATGTTATGCTAATAAATGCTGTAAAAACTGTTCATAGTTAATTAACGAATCGAATCTCATTTTAAAGTGCTACCAACTTTTATTTATTAATTTATTTTAAATATTCCTCTGTGCTATATACATCCCTATACAGCTGCTTATTATTATATTTTCAATATAAGAAAGCCTATATATTCATAAGAAAGCTTATAGGCTGATTGTATTTTCAACATAACAAAGGTAATAAAGTGTTGGGGAACAAAACCAGCACCCAATAAATTGATAAAAAAAACTTAAAATAGAAATATATCATTGGCAACTAACTAAAATAAGTAAAAAATAAGTAAAAAAAAAAAATTACTATAAGTAAAATAAAAATAAATCTATATAGAAATATTATTTAAAAAAATGACACAAGCACATAATAATAATATGACTAAAACTGAAATCAAAATTTTAAAATAAAAGCTTATTCGCGATATTAATTAGCAGTTTAATAGTACTATCATGTGTTCTATATACCTTTCTGTCTTTTGTAACTTGTTGATTTATTGTTCTTTTTTTTTTTAACCTGAGGCATTTTTCCAGTATGTTTCCAAGATAACAAGAAGAGAACAAAGAACCATTTCTGAAAATTATTATACATTATTGAGTTCTCTCAACTGTATGCATGAAGTGAATGTGGTTTCAGTTCAAAGCAATTTTCTGTCACTATCTAATTCTCGCTCTCGTTTCAGAAAAACTAATAATGAGTAATAATTTACTAACAAAAAATAATGAGCTTGTCGCCTGCCCCTCGCATGCATGTTTTTGACATTTTGGGGAAATTAAAAAGAAAAGAGAAATAGAAAGTCCATATTTATTTAATATATTATAGATAGATAGATAGATAGATAGATAGATAGATAGATAGATAGATAGATCGATCGATCTCTGGCATTTACTGTCTCCAATAGAGCTCCACAGGCGTCAAGCCGAGTTTGCAGGAGGAGATTTCCTGACGTACTGTGACACAGTGATATTTGTAAAGTTCAGCTGAGTCTAGCACTTTTGATATTTCCGCTCCCATCGACCTATTCAGGGAAGTCCTGACAGCCGTATATTTCCTGGTTCCAGGCACAAGATAAAGTACAGACATCTCAAGCCTCATCCTTGTAAGGTTTGCTATGCTGTATGTAGAAAAATAGTTTGGCCTGCAAACAAATCTTCCTTCATTTAATATCTCTCAAGCATTAAAACAATTTCAGTGCATCCCTGTTAGGCTTCTTTGTAGTAAACTGCAATGAATGAATCTCACCACCAGGGGACAGCGTGGCTCAGACTGTTCTCCCAGCATCCAGAGCATCCATCAGTCCAAATTGCATTATATTATTAGGTCTCTTAACCACAGAAGAACCATTTTGGTTCCCCAAAAAATCTTTCCGTAAACAATCCTTCATATTCTTTTCTTAATGTGAAGAACATTTTAAAATCTAAAGGGCTTTTTTTTTTTTTTTATTTAATATATATATATATATATATATATATATCTATATCTATATATATATATATATATATATATATATATATATATATATAAAGAATCTTTTGGAAAATGTTGGAAAGTTTCTAACACTTTTAAAAATGTACTTTTCAGAATGGGGTTTTCACAGTGATTCCATATGTGAACCATTTTTGGTTGCCCAAAGTACCTTTCAGTGAATAGTTCTTAAAACCATTTTCTCTTAGTATGAAGAGCATGTTAACAATCTAATCTAAAGAATATTTTTCTACTTTAAAGAATCATTTGTGCAATGGAATGTCTTAAAAACAAAGGTTCTGAGGCTTCGCAGCGACGCCATTAAAGAACCAATTTGGGTTCCCAAAAGAACCTTGAACAGTTCTTAAAAGAATGCTATTTTTCTTAGTGTGAGGAATATTTTAAAAATCTAAAGAACCTTTTGTGAAATGGAAAGGTTCCATGGATGTTAAAGGTTCTTCATGGAACCACTGAACCAAAGAACCTTTATTTTAAAAAACTGTATTCTCTTAAAATTAAGGTTCTAAAAGGGGGGTTTCACAAACAATGCCACAGAAGAACCGTTTTTGGTTCCCCAAAGAAACTTTCAATGAACAGTTCCATTTTTTCTTAGTTAGTTTGAAGAACATTTTAATAATCTAAAGAACTTTATTCCACTGGAAAGAAGCTTTACTGGAATGGAAAGGGATGTTAAAGGTTCTTCATGAACCACAGAACTTTTATTTTTAAGAGTGTAAAGCCGATTTGTAACAGAGGCCCTGAAAAATGACAATAGTTTTTTTGGGGGCAGTGATTCCATATGTGAACCATTTTTGGTTGCCCAAAGTACCTTTCAGTGAATAGTTTCTTAAAACCATTTTTCTCTTAGTATGAAGAGCATGTTAACAATCTAATCTAAAGAATATTTTTCTACTTTAAAGAATCATTTGTGCAATGGGATGTCTTAAAAACAAAGGTTCTGAGGCTTCGCAGCGACGCCATTAAAGAACCAATTTGGGTTCCCAAAAGAACCTTGAACAGTTCTTAAAAGAATGCTATTTTTCTTAGTGTGAGGAATATTTTAAAAATTTAAAGAACATTTTTTTAAATGGGAATTTTCGGAGTGTTTTAATGGTTATTAATTTTGGGTTTGGGAGAAAGATTATTTAAATTGGAATTCTTAAAAATAATTAAAATTAAGGTTCTAAAAGGGGGGTTTCACAAACAATGCCACAGAAGAACCGTTTTTGGTTCCCCAAAGAAACTTTCAATGAACAGTTCCATTTTTTCTTAGTTTGAAGAACATTTTAATAATCTAAAGAACTTTATTCCACTGGAAAGAAGCTTTACTGGAATGGAAAGGGATGTTAAAGGTTCTTCATGAACCACAGAACTTTTATTTTTAAGAGTGTAAAGCCGATTTGTAACAGAGGCCCTGAAAATGACAATAGTTTTGCATTAGTGTCTCCCCTAGCATTACTATTCCATAGAGCTAGGGCTAATTGTTGTTGATCACCCTTACAGCAAATACACACATGAATGCACAGTCAAATGAACAACAGTATCAGCCCAGGCACCCGCCCCGAGAGTCTTCCTAATTTCCCCACGAGGAGCCACGCTATCCGTGAGTCGCGAATTGTGCTGATCAGCTGTAATGACAACTCGGCTAATGAGGTTGTTTACCTCCAGTCTGCTAGCTTGCTTAACACGCATGCAGGAGTGTTGAAATGGTTTTGCCTGTTTACAAGGGGATACACGGATGTTTGTGTGAAGCATAGAACAAAATGGGGGATACTTCTCAGTCAATATCCACATTTTCCCTCTTTTTCTTCATTTCCAACCACTGTAATTACCTCAGCACACCACGAGACAACTAAATAACCACCTCTCTCAGTTAAATCAGTGGTTTTGCCGTTTAGCAGCTTCTGACAAGAATCTGGTTTACAACCCAGTGTTCTCAGTTAGGACCGAATTAACAAAGGAAATGAGTGGAGAAAACGATATAAAAGAAAAATAATGACTATGGAGAACAGGAGAGTACACTACTATTTGCATAACCACCAAACTTAGCGCACAGCTCCTCCAGGCTCCCAATAATGTGATTACAGACGAGGGATAGCCTTTTCGGCACGGCTGACATCTGACAAAATCATTTTCACACAGTGTCGCATGCACTCTTTAATGACAGATGAATATGCGCCCTGGTGTGAATGCTGCTATGAGCATTTGCTTGCAATTTAATGTAACATTTGAAAAAAAATAGAATAGAAAAATGATTTTAAGCGTCACTCCACAATTGTTGGTGACATTTCTGTCTGATTTTTATTTTTATTTTTATAAAAATAATAAATCACACATGAAACCTACTGTTACATTAATTATTTTATTATAAAAAATAAAAATAAATAAATAAAAAATAATACAACAAATATATATATAATATATATATATATATATATATATATATATATATATATTATATAATATATATATTAGTTTTAGTTAACGATAACAGCACTGATTTTTGAGATCTGAAAGTGACCAACAGGATCTGTCATCACAATTACAGAAAAACTCTTATAGCAATCTCAAGATTATAATTCTAAACAGCAAGAACAGAGGTTACTCAAACTCAAATTTCAACTGATTCATGGAAAGGGAAGCAAAAAACAACATCTAATGATGTTGAAAATCCAGGAGCTGGACTCTCGTGTTACACTTAAAGCAATTAAAAACTTCTAAAAGGGGACGATGCTCAAGCCCTTGCTGATTCCTCACTAATGAGTGTCTCGACTTCCTGCTCGTTAATGAGATAAAAGCCAGGGACAGGGTGGCACTATTTGACCCAGACTAATGCTGGACCACCCCAATCAGAGCTGACAGAATATTGCAAATGGTTTGGAAGTAATGAGAAAAACAAAACAAAATGGTCCTTGGATATGTTTAAAACTTGATCCATGTGAGTTAAAATGAATCAAAAGAGCAAAAGAACAATGAATCAAAAGTATATTTTTCATCAAAAAGTATCACAAAAGTGAAGGGAACAGTAAGGTAGATGTAGAGAAAAAAGTCAGTGGACACGTCGCTTTCCAAAGGTACTTTCAGCGCCAAAGAACAGTGGGATGAAGCTGACACCAGCGTTCTGGAACAACTTCACAGTTCTTGGCAAAGAAGAGCCTGGCTTGCCTGACATATGTTTGGAGAGGAGATAAAATATGCATCAAACGTGGCACTCTTATTCTAAGATTAGCCTGCGTTTGACATAAAATCGAGCAGGGAAGTGTTATTTCCCAATGGCAGAGAACATATTTTACGTGTCTTCTGTTAACATCCAAAGAGGTATGTCTTTCCTGAGCCTATCCATGTTTGACAAACTACGTATTAAAGTGATAAACAAATGCTGGAGCATGCCGTCTGCTCTTCACATTGTTCCATGTTGCCTTCCATTTATCCACTTATCATAAACACACCATATTTCAGACCTACTTCCTCTATTCATCTCTACCCTTACACCCACCCTGACCTTTCCAAACACATTTCCAGACCTTAACTGCTGAGTACAAATAGTGCAAACAATACAACAGTCTGTGCCATAGAAAAGATAAATAACCATTTTACTCATTTCCCTGAGGGACCTCTATAACACGCGCCGGCTGCACAATAAGATAACGGCTCAAAGCAGAACTGCCAGAATCTGAGTAAGAAAACTAGACCAATGGCCAGTCAAAACTAGCCAAATAACCCTAGTTGAATTATCAAAACTTAAAACATACCACTTCCATACATAAAATACAGATTTTTACAGATTTTTATTCCTTTATTCTGTATCATCATCTTTACAAACCGCAGACTTGGCAACCCTGAATTGTCCGTCTAAACCAGTAGTCTTGCTTTTTTTGTACATTGTATATTTTTATATTATTATTATTATTTGTATTATCTGTGTCCTGTCTTGTCACTGTCATTCTGTTGCACTGTTGCACTTCTGTCACTAAAACAAATTCCTTGTATGTATAAACATACCTTGCAATAAGCTCTGATTCTGATTTTGATGATGACGGCGCCTCTCTGTGGGCACGTGATGATGACGCAGAAGGGCACTTCAAGAAACCGTTGTTTGGTCCCCTACACCCTTCAACCCTTCAAAGCTCTCACTCTGGAGGGTAAAAACTCTGAAGGGCATTAGGGCATAGGGATGAGGCCTTCCAAATGAAATGCAGGGATGGTGTGTGCACACCAAAAGCAAAGAGAATATTTTTGTGTTACTCACACTAGACTACTCATGAAATGTTTTTCATGTCACTCGCATGAATAAAAAAATTGTCCATGCTCTCCTCCATTTTCTGATACAACCAGACTCATCAAACCTGACATGTCAGTAAACTCTTCTCTGATTAGCTTGAGCGACAACGTGTCATGCAAATTTCCCGCTCGAATTAAAGAAGATGCAATCGAGGCGAATATTGCGTGTTTGCATCAATCGCATCGCCCGGTGCGAATTTGTGTCTTTTGTCCAGATTTAAATATTACAGATTTAATATTACAGTTTAAATCTGGACAAAATAACGCACAAGGCACACATGAACTTGAGGTATGTGCTAGTCAAAATGTTGCGTGATGAATACTCTCTTTGTGTAGCAATGTCCTAAAACACCAATAACGAAAAACTAAAGCAGTTAGAATTCACAACATTACAAACCCATTCTCACGATAAAATGTAACTTTTTTACATGGTCGCGATATTGTATGAATTAGTACATTGTGATTAGCCGGTTAACGTAAATATTTTAGAAAAAAGCAAGCATGGAGGTCCACCTCTAAATTTAACTGTCAGTGGTTCGAAAACAGAGCGTATGAAAACAAACAAAGGGAATCATACAAATTCTTAAGATTTAGCCACAAATTCGCCAAATGATAAAATAGTTACAAACTGCATGAGAATGTGTTGACATTACAATAGTGTTATCATAATGTTATTTTAGGAGCTTTACACATTAAATTGTCGCATTATGTTAAATGTTAATACAAATAGACTGAATTCTGAAAAAAAAACTGACACTGCTATTCAAGAAGCTTCAAGAATCAGTGTTCAAGAAAAGCAGATGGTTACAGCAGGTCTAGAAGGGCGTCATCATCTTGGCATGGTTCATTGGAAAGAACACTTTCAGAGATTAAGATCCATAGTGCTGGATTTATGGCAGTGGTGTTTGGACTGGTTACAGGAAGGCCAAAGCGACAATGATTTGACAGGAATTAAAAGAATAATGTTCCATAATGCAGGAGAATTATGATAAATTGTTTTTGCCAGTTATGTAATGACATCCATATTGTAGGTATCATCCTCCTGACTTCTGCATGATCAAACGCTTACCTCCCCTTTGGTCAAAGACCAAATCTTTGACCCATAATTCCTCCCTCATTGTGCATTTCAACTGTCCGCTGGGGTGTAAGGGATCCAGAAGACAAGGCACACCTGAAAATGGTATCAGGCCTCGGCCAAACTGTCCAGCTCACTGCACAATGACTTTCATCTGGCCAGATGAGCCGGTAAACAACAGGAGGCTACATCAGAGCTTAAATCGTTTTTTGAAAGCATGAAAGCAAGGAGCTACTTTACTGCCTTAAAAAGGATCACGTTTCGGTAATTTCTCTGGAAAAAAATCGATAAACAGGTCATGGGCATCATCTCAAGTCCTATCGCTGACCCATAAACTCATCTTCAGATGGGCTTGTTAACTCAATTTTGAAACCCATTGCTGAGGCTGCTCAACTTCCCCTCCAAAATGACGATAATACATCAACCGTTCCATTTTTGGAGCTCTGGGAATCTGGCGGAGAGTGTGCAGTGCATGGACCTCTTCATGAACGGGCCTGCTCGGCAGCCAATCAGCTCCGGGACGGCTGCCCATCACCATGGCAGCATTTTTTGGTGACACGGAGGCTTGATTTTAATGGACTGCATTTGGCACTGGGGAGCGACTTTAGGAGAACTTCATTTGGAGGCTCTACTCAAACACCTGCTGTAAAATACGATGTCGCATGATAATGAAAGTTCCATCAAGGGATGTCACATTTTAACACAGGCTGTTTAGTTCTAGTAGGCCAGACAATAAAGAACTGAGCAGCAGTTCGGCTTGCCAAAGATGGAGAGACCATGAAATGTTATTAGCATCCACAATTCATGGCTTAAATCCATTAGTTCCCTTCAGCAGCATTACATCAAAGTGGAACTTTTTTTCGACGGTCATGTGCTTATGTAATTATGGCCTCTGCCAGTTGGCAGCTTCTCAAGTAACTGTGCCCAGTTAGATATAGCGAGAGGACCACAGGAGACTGTGCAAGTGGAGGAAACCATGGTAACGGAGCAAGTCAGGTCACCGAGCCGACGGTGCCTGCAGACAGGTTGAAGGATGTAAGGAAGAGAGAGAGACTGAAAATAGGAACACAGGTACAGTCCTTCAGGCCCAATTAAAACCACCGCTTGGCTGAACTGGATTTCGACAGCAAATGAAGAAAGTGAATATTCAGCATTAGTAACAGATACGTTTGGCCATAGATATTGTTGAATAAAATGCCCTGTGATTATTTTTGAAGTGTAATTTAACAGGCTAATTTAAGGCAATAAAACAACTGCGACAGCCATCTGGAATGAAGCAGGATGTATGCAGCGTGAAAACACTGAATCATATCACATTAATTAATTGTGGAATCATTAAAACTTAAGGTTAAGGTGTTATATTTTAGTGTAATCTAATGACGAATATTATGCTTAGAATATGAATTAATTTTCACGCTTGACTGCTTTTCGATGATTGGAGCTTTCTAGACCAGAGTATGTGAGTGGTAAAATTTTGTGTGATCTTGTGTGAAGCGAGGAGCATTTGATAACTAAGTCAAAGAATTAGAAGTCATAATTTATATGAGATGGTAAAATTTTATAAAAATCATACAAAAAAAAAAAATGCCTAAAACACACAACCTTGAATTTATATCTAAACAAAAAAAAAATGTAACTTATGAAACCTCAATGAAAGTCAGAAATTGTGTCAGAAATCATACAGAAAAAAAATATATGACAACCTAAAACGAAATCTAACCCAAAACTTCTCATCTCACGTGAAGTCATAATTTGTACGAGATGGCAAAATCATATGAAAAAAAAAAAAATGACTAAAACATACAACCTAAACCTAATTTTTTTTCGCAAGTTAGTCTAACTTAGTCTTTTGAGATATCATAAATCGTTCAAGATGAAAAATTTATAAGAAATCATACAGAACAAATATATGACAACCCAAACCTAACTCTAACAAAATAAAAATAACAATAATGATTAATGAAATTAATAAATACATTTGCTTAGTAACTTCTCATCTTATGAGAAGTCATAATTCATACAATATGGCAAAACTGTACAACAACAAAAAAAGTATGACTAAAACATACAAACTAAACCTAACCAAAGATTTCTTTTTGTAACTTAGACTCATTAGGAGTAATAATTTGTATGAGATAGTGAAATTGTAAGAAATCGCAGAGAAAATGTATGAAAAAACATCCAACCCAAAACTTTAACCTAACCAAATTATTTTTTCACAAGTTAGTGTGACTTAGATGAAAAGCCATAATTCACAAAGGATGGTGAAATTGTTAGAAATTATACAAAATATAATTTTTGTACTATTTGAAAAAGCATTTCATACTTAAACATACAACCCAAACATCAACCAAAAAAGTGTTTCGTAAGTGAAGTGAAGTAGCACAATATCATACGATTTTCGCAATCTATGTATTATTGCATTGTCCTGAGATTGTATTACATTACATTGCTTACTTAGAGAAGCAGCACAAATTCAGCCAAAATAATTATGCAATATAATCTTCATTAGCATGCTGCAGCCTTTCATATTCTCAGGGGATGTTCACATTTTTTCGAAAAATGAACTGGAACACAGTGGACTGAATGGACCATAGAACATAATAAAGGACAGCAGGAGCAGATTCTGCATTTTCGCACAGACCTCAAGTGTTTCCTCAAGGAAATCTCAGATACATGCCAAGCTAAGCAAGCCAATGTATTATAACTGACCCCAATCTGCCAATGCTATTTATGCAGTGACACTAATAT
The DNA here is from genome assembly GCF_018340385.1 of Cyprinus carpio. Classification (NCBI taxonomy): domain Eukaryota; kingdom Metazoa; phylum Chordata; class Actinopteri; order Cypriniformes; family Cyprinidae; genus Cyprinus; species Cyprinus carpio. The sequence goes on along the minus strand of NC_056593.1, from coordinate 10,062,898 downwards.
GCTCTTTCCTTAGGCTTGCTCAAACAACAAATGTGTCATTATGATGCAAAAGATCTCAAGTAGTATAATATGATATGAATGTCACGAAAACATTTCCAACTCACATTTCACTCCACAATCCAAATGAGAAAAAATGAGAAATTATATTTTACATGAAGAAAAATCAACTTTTTTGTGTGTTATGTTCCCTTGAAGCAAAATTATAAATTCTTATTTTTTCCTTTTGATTCTATGGAGAAATAAGACCTGGACTTATTTAAATATTTTACAAGGTAAACATTTTAAAAAACTGCCTGGGTGCCTTTTATGCACTGACAATGTCTCTTAACCTGTGAAAATGTCTGTCTTGAGGTGTTACTCACTGAAATAAGGATCAACAATTGTTTCAATCATCCTGACCAATAGCGTCGCTCCTGTCCTTACCTGACCTGGACTGTCAACACCAGCCAATGAAAGTGTGTCCTCTGAGATTCTCTCTCAAGTGGCCTATTCTTGTTCTCTCCTCTTCCTTTTGCCCAGGACGTCCATAAACTATATTGTAACTATTTGTATGAAGGCAGAGGTCCATGTCCTCATCTGGGTGCTCTGAGAATCATAATTTATCCTAAAACTTAGTCATGCTGACAGCTGTCAACATCATACTCCAGCTTTATTATGGTGATATGGCCATATGGCACATGGAGAATGTGTGCTCAAATGTTTGCAATTTGAATTTCCATCAAGAAAAACATTAAAAATCATCTCAGTTTAGACAGTTTCATAGCTTGTTTACCTATTCTGATGTCTTTCAATCGGGAAACAAATACGCTACAAAGCCGTGCTGAATAAAAGCTTTGTTCCTCCTGTCTGGCATTCTGATGTTCCCTTTTTGAGAGCATCTCAAAGAAAAACAAGCTCACATTCATATTCCATCATCTGATTGCATTGTGCACCCTGAGTCCAATTCATAACTTTTATAGACATCTTTAATGGAGATTAAACCAGCACTGTTACTAGGATGCCATCCTGGGGAAGGCATTTAGTTGGAGACAAATTAAGTTAGTATGAGAATATTACATAATTTATGCCATTTGAAATGTACAAAAGCACTGCTGCCACAAATAAATAAATGAATACAATGAATACAATAACACTCATAAATCTTCCTAGTAAAAATATGGAGATGGAGGACAAAGCTAATCTTAGGCTACTTTTTCACGACAATGGTGCAGTCAAAAACTGAAAAGTTGCGTTTTAAAAAAGTTTCACGTATAAATGAGAAAGTTTTCAAAATGATTCACATTTACACGTCTGCAAAAATGGCCACAATTACTGTATTACATATGCCAGACCAGTAGCTGGCGCTGTCACCTTTTTAGTAAACAGTACCTGTAGGGAAGTGACAATTATATGATGTGTCTCCACTGTTGGTTGTAATCTTGGTGAAGTAAATCCACACTTTGCTGAAGAAGCATTAGCAAACTCTTGAGCAGCAACAACAGTACCATATACTCCGCCATTGCTGTGTATGTTTGTTCGCACTTGCCTTTAAAATTGACACTTACTGTGCATGTCTACATACCTAACATGTACTATGCACAGGCATGACTTCACCGTTTTCAAAGAGTCCTGTATTGGGTGTTTACACGGAAACAATAACAATGCCGTTTTCAAAAACTTGCACTTTGAAACCTGTTTTCAAAAAGATGCATTTTCAGTCCCCAAAACGACGTCGTCGTGTTAACGAACAGTAAAAAAAAATCCTGTTTTTGGCTGAAAATGTTGTCGTGTAAACGACCCCTTAAATCAATCCATAAATCAATCAATAAAATGTTAATATCAAATAATATCAACAATAAAATTTAACAAAATACAGTTTTAAGATATATTTTATAATAATGAATGCCCAAGCTGCGCTGATATACTTTGCAGTCAGGAATGGTGATTAAAAAAATAATTAACAACGCCTCTAACTAGGACGGGAATAGAAAAAAAACATGCGTAATTGAAGAGAAAATCAAATCCTACAGACAGAAAACCTTTCAGACAGAATAGAAAGGATAGGACTAAAACCAAGGAAGAATGATATTAGTGGGAGACTGACAAGGAAGGAATAAAAGAAAGAAAGGAGGAGGTGGGAAAGAAGGAGAACATTATTATTCATTCAGGTGCCCTATGTAACATTATTGTAAAATATCAAATGTAATTATCAAATAAAGCCAAAAAATGTAAGAATGAAACCCCAAGAAGTACGTTTCATGGAAAGATATTGTTCTGCACATGTTTTGAATACATTTGGGAAGTCACATTGGTGTCTCATTAAACTGTGCAAAGCAATAACCAAGTATCACAATTTGTTAATTCGAGCAAAACTGTATATCCCAAAGGTCATGGAGTGAGGCATTTTGTCACTTTTATGAGATATTTATGTGTTGCTGCCAAACTTGTTTATTGCTGTTTTGTGTGTGTGTGTGTGGGTGTGTGTGTTTTTCCAAATACCTCTAATAAAGTGAAATCAAGATGTAGTTGCTGGCTCACACAAGAACAATGAGTCCATTTTGCCTAAAATTTTTACACAGACATGAGTTAAAAATGGCTGCCCAGGGCTGGCAAATCCCTGCGTTATATCTTTTTTCCCATCTCCGGAACATCACTGAGGGGAGTCATTATGAAAAATGTGTGTTGTTGGGAGAGCACAAGCAGCAGGTGCCAAGATTTTGTTGCCCGACCCTGCTGTGATTAACACAAACAGCAATGATATATATTGCAGACACCTTCCAGTACTGGTTTTGCATGATGTTGCTGACTTAAGGTTTTAATGGGATTAATACGACAAATTTTCACAATGTTGTAGACAGGTTGTAAAAAACATTTTAAGGACCTCATTACCATATCAAACTTGTAATTTTTACTTAAGTTGAGTTTACTACAACCAATGTATGATGCGCAAAGCAGCATTTGTAGCGTTTTATTTAGGTTTAAAAATAAAACCAACAATAATTACAGAAAAAAAAAAACACAAGCTTTGTTTTGAGCTATAAAATTTGAAAAAAAGTTCCACAAATGTTGTAAATTATCCAGAATGTATTTTATTCCTCAATACGTAGCTGGAGGTTTTCGTAGTAAAAATACATTCACGTTTTAAAGCTAACTCCACAATGTTTCTGAAATATATTCTGTTGATTATTTTTGAACATTTTATTTTAAGTGGGGTTTACTTCAACCAAAATGTAATGTTAAATTCTTCTGTGTGAGGCACAAATCACCAAAAAAACAGGTGTAATGCAAATGTTTGTGTAGAGTTTTATTTAGGTTTAAAAATAACTTGTTTTAAAGAAAAACAAAAAATCCCACAAACATCATAAAATTGCCAAAAATCTATATTTTCTCAAAATGTAGCTGCCATTCACTCTAGTTTAAGTAAACATATTGTAGGCTAGTTTTACAATGTTTCTAAAATATTTTCTATTGATTACATTAACTTTTAAGTGTCGTTTACTACAACCAAAATGCAACGTTAAATGCTTCTGTTTGATGCGCAAGGCACAGAAAAAGAACTGGCATGATGTAAACGTTTTGTGTTTTATTTAAGTTTAATAATAATAATAACAATTTAAAAAAAAAAAAGTCTCTTTGTAAGCTCGTTCGTTCGTTTTTACGTAAATAAAAAAAATGTATAATAAAAAAAATCCACAAGTGTTGTCAATTAAACAGAATGTATTTCTCTCAATACATACTTTCAGTTAAGTCTGGCTTTTGTAGTATAAATACTGTATGCTATATTAATGTTTTAAAACTACCTCCACAACCTTTCTGAAATGTTCTCATTTGATCACATTAATTTTTCCTTTTTATTTTACTTTTAAGTATTCTATACTGCAATCTTAAATGCTTTTGTGTGGTGCTGCATTGGTCAGCGGTGATGAACAGATCAATGACATCAGCTTCTAGAACTCCAGCAGGGTCAAATAAATATATTCCTCCCAACACCAGGGCTGCCGAAGGCCACCACATGTTGATTGTTGACTGTGATTAGCAAGAGCGCTAATCAGCAGACCACTAGCGGCCTCGAGAGCAGGTCTCCTTTCACCCTCAGTCACGGTCATTCGGATCACAAGACAGCAAGCTGCCTTGGGCTGATTCACATCACATCAAATGCAGATGATGAGCTTTAAATGCTTGGTAAAGGTCAGTGATTTCTCCTCTAAGAGACTTTTTGTTCTGTCTTTAGAAAAAAATACACTTAATAAGACAAGCAGACATGTGTTAACCCAACAGCACTTTTCATCTCTTCACAGATTAACTGTTTTCAATGGTAAATTCAGCGTAATTTGTCCATATACTCCCATATACTTATTCCCAGAAACCCTAGGCAAGAAGTAATGGAGGTAAATGGAGGAAATACTTAATTTCATCACTGATCACTGATAAGTATTCATCACTGATTTCAGAGAGGCTAGCAATAGCAAGCTAGCTTTGAAAGCATAAGATCCCACCCTCCCTGCAAATCACTCTCCAAAGCCATGCCTCCTCCAAAACATATAACCTTGCACAGGCAAACCAGAGGCTAACCAGCAACACAATTGCCCCTTTCACTCTGAGATTCTGGATAATACATGGGTAATGTGTCCCGGCAATTGTTCCCGGATCGTTAGATTTTGGTTCATACACATTGGCAATTATTTCCCGGAATCTGTGCATGCATTCACACACAACCCGTAAAGGTCCCGTAATGACACGTGACATCATGATGTGACGTGTAATGTACATGTCGAAAACACTAGGCATGTTAACTTTCATTTAAGCTGGCGAACGATCTCAGCTTCAGCGCAGATAGTGAGGAGCTAACTGATCTCTGCTTCATTACAGTTTGCACATATTTTTTTGTCGCAAATGTTGATCTGCCTTCAAAACACCCGGTAAAAGAGTCACACGATGATGTGCGTCATCACTACACTTTAGGCCCCTTAGTGCCAATTGGGCATCGTTTAAATGCCACGGCCTACCTGAGCATTGTTTCTGACCATGTCCATCCGGCAATTTTTATGACCACCAGTGTAGGGGCTAATGAGAAATGGCGTTGGTGGAGGGTTGAATGCCATCCTCTGATAGCTACTTCCAGCAGGATAATGCACCATGTCACAAAGCTCGAATCATTTCAAATTGGTTTATTGAACATGCCGCAATGAGTTTACACTTTACTCAAATTAGGACACTACACTCTACTCTTCTCCACAATCACCAGATCTCAACCCAATAGTGAGCATCTTTGGGGGATGTGGTGGAACGGGAGCTTCGTGCCCTGGATGTGCATTCGCTCCCCTCCCAAAAATCTCCATCAACCTGCAAGATGCTATCCTATCAATCTGGGCCAACATTGCTAAAGTAAATGCTTTCAGCACTGCCTTGTTGAATCAATGCCACGTAGAATTAAGGCAGTTCTGAAGGCGAAAGGAACAAAAACCAGTTTTTTAAAGCTTGTAAGGGCTCATTTTTAATCAATGCCACGTAGAATTAAGGCAGTTCTGAAGGCGAAAGGAGGTCAAACACAGTATTAGTATGGTGTTCCTAATAATCCTTTAGGTGAGTGTATAGTAAAATACTTCTGCTTAATGTTACACTGTCAGATAAACAAACAAAATCTCAACTATCTCTTGCTCTGGCTACTGTGTATAGACCGCCAGGGCCGTATACATATGCATTCCTAAAAGTATTTACAGATTTCTTCTCAGAACTATTGGTTAATGTTGATAAAGCGCTAATTGTCGGAGACTTTAACATTCATGTTGATAATACTTGCCTTTACAGACTTAATAAACTCTTTTGGAGTCAAGCAAAACAAAACCAGACCCACTCATCGTTTTAATCATACACTAGATTTAATTATATCGCATGGAATTGATCTTAATCATATAGATATACGTAGTACCTCAAAGTGACAATGTTACTGACAACTACCTTCATTTCGTGCATGCTGCCTATTACTGATATAAACTATATGGTTCGGCGTTACCGTCCGGGTAGAACTATTGTTCCAACCACCAAAGATAGATTCACAAATAAACTGCCTGATTTATTTCAACTGCTCTCTGTACCCATAAATACACATGAAGTAGATGAAATGACTAGCAACATGGGCACTATCTTCTCTAATACATTAGAAGCTGTAGCTGTTGCTCTCATAAAATTAAAATAGGTTAGAGAAAAACATACATGGTACAACAGCAATACCCATTCTCTCAAGAAAGAAACTCGTAATCTTGAAAACAAATGTAGAAAAACTAAAGTTTTTAGACCTGCATGGAAAAACAGTATGTACAGCTATAGACAGGTTCTAAAAGATGCCAGGACCGAGCATACTGTATCCGCAAATTCATAGAAAACCCAAACTAAATATTCCCTCACAGTTTAGTAGTAATGACTTTATGAATTTCTAAACTGATAAAATAGATAGCATCAGAAATACAATAACAAATGTAGAATCAACAGCGTCTTGTAATTCAGCTTCCTTCATTGCACCCAAAGAAAAACTGAAGTGCTTTACAACTATAGCACAGGAAGAGCTAAATAAACTTATCACTGCATCTAAACCAGTAACATGTTTATTAGATTCTGTACCCACTAAATTACTGAAACAGTTGTTACCTGTAGCAGAATAACTACTTCTCAATATTATTAACTCATCGTTATTTTTATGTCACGTCCCAAAACCATTCAAGCTGGTGGTTTTTAAGCCTCTTATCAAGAAACCACAGCTAGAGCCAAGTGAACTGGCAAATTACAAACCCATTTCAAATCTTCAGTTTATGTCTAAAATTTTTAAAAAGTTGTGTCTGCTCAATTGTGCTCCTACCTGTAAATAAATGATATCTATGCAGAATTTCAATCAGGTTTCAGGCCTCATCATAGCACAGAAACTGCACTTGTTAAAATTACAAATGACTTGCTTCTTGCATCAGACCAAGGCTCTATCTCATTGCTAGTTTTACTTGACCTTAGTGCTGCGTTCAACACTATAGACCAATAATCATCGATCCATTACAAAACTATACAGGTATTCAAGGGCAGGATTTAAGATGGTTTAGATCCTACCTTTCCAACCGCTATCACTTTGTCTATTTAAATGGGGAATCATCTTAATTAAATCCAGTAAAGTATGGAGTGCCACAAGGATCTGTCCATTGCCCTCTGCTATTTTCATTATAAATGTTGCCCCTTGATAATATTATTAGGAAAAAAAAAAAGAATTAGTTTACATTGTTATGCTTATGATACTCAGCTATATATTTGATTGTGATAATATGATATTTATTATTTATGTGAACTAAGATGGTGTTTTAAAAATTTAAAAGACTGGATGACCAATAATTTTCTCCTATTTAATTCAGATAAGACACAGATATTGCTTTTGGGCCAAAAAACAGTACATAGAATCTCATAGATTACAATTTGCATCTAGACAGATGTAGTTACTTCCTCTACAGTCAGAAATGTGGGTGTTATAGCTATTAGACAGCAACTTGTCTTTTGAAAATCATATTTCCCATATTACAAAAACATAATTCTTCCATCTTAGAAACAGTGCAAAGTTACGGAACATGCTACCTTTTTCTGATGCAGGAAAGCTAGTTCATGCATTCATGACCTCTATACTGGTCTATTGTAATGCACTGCTAGCTGGTTGTCCTGCATCCTCAATAAACAATCTGCAGGTAGTCCAAAATGCAGTGGCTAGAGTCCTTACCAGGTCAAGAAAATATGATCATATTACCCCAATTTTACATTCTGCACTGGCTACCTATTAAGTTCCATATTAGTTGCAAAATATTACTATTTATTTTTAAGGCCCTAAAAGGTTTAGCTCCTGCGCACCTAACTAGTTTTCTAGCCCTTTCAACGACCTGAGATGATCAAACACCTGAGAAGAGATGATGCCAACCCCTCAGAAGACCTCAGATGATGCCAACCCCTCAGACATATAGAACTACCAAAGTTTGCTGTAAGTTTGTTTGTAAAATGAATTTTTTGTTGTTTATTGTTTTATGTGTCTATTTTATTAAATTATTTTTAATATATGTTTGTTTTTTAACGTGTGTTTATGTAATATGGACATCAGCTTGAGATAGTCACCATTGATAAGCTATTACTAAATTTAATGTAGAAACTAAAATTTTCTGTAAAGCTGCTTTGCAATGATTTGTGAAAAGCGCTATATAAATAAACTTGAATTGAACTGATTTTACCAATGAGAAAACATTACAGTACAAAGCACATAATATTACAATGATAATACCTTCCATTCTCACTCTGTCTGCAATAGCGTAATGGAATGCGCTGATGACGTATCATGTCTGTGCGAACAGAAATAATACATACACTGACAGGCAGTTAGGACAGCCTATCGTAGCCCTCAGACCAAGGAATATGATTGGACAAACATTTTATGGTCCTACGCCTTACACAGACGATATAAATAAATGTAGGCCACTTAACTTAGTGATTGCTATTGGGATGTAAGGAGACTTTTAGTCAGCATAACAAAATTTTTTTTTGAACCAAATCACCTACCCTGCCTTTAATTAGGGTTTATAAAATTGTGCATATGGTCTCCAAAATCCTGGAATTTTCTATCAGCAAACAGCACCTATTCCTGAGAATGATACACAGCTGATTTGATAAAATTAGATAATGTAATAAATGTAGACTAAGAATTAAAACAAATTCAACATTTGTGAGCTATGAACCAAGTATGTTCATGGAGCAGAAGAGGACATCGGCCAAATTATAACTCTGGGTTTCTAGAATGTCAGCTTTTGCCAGAGCATAATGGCTTTGTAATAAGCCCAACTGAGCGAGACGGTGAACCCAATTACACCGTCTCTGGCGAAACAAAAAGGGACAATTTAAGACAAGCATGGTGGCAGAAAACAGCTAAAATGTTGGCCATCCACATCCGTTAAACTTTACAAAGAACTTGAGCTGAAGCAGAACAGTCCGGATGTTTCATCTGGAAGAGGCTGCGGGACATTGCTCTGTCTGACTAAATTCAACATATAATTAATAGAGCTCAAGCACATATTCACATTTCCTCAAATCGTGACTGGTCAACTGTTCCTTTCCCATCTCTAATTCTCTCTGAAACTGCCATGCTGTCAAATATGTATGTTGACTTCATAGGAATATGTTGCAGTCCCACTGTTTCTATGGCGACTTGGCCATATATCAGTCCCTGACTCACAGCTATTCTCCACTAATGGAAATTGTACCATGTGCTTGTGAAAACAGCTCCTATCGATTCTTTTAACAGCTGATATTTCACCACTGCATGCTGTAATCCAAGCGTCACACCTCACCGATTATATATCCCATACCTGATGCGTTTCCTGCGTGATTACCTCTCGAGTCCTAAAATTACCCGTACCCCCCTTCTAATACCCTTATTCCACCCTGCTGGAATGTGTGCTAGTTTTCAGGAGAAAAAGCACAAAGAAAAAGGTCTTAAGATGAAATTCCTTTCCAAACACACTTTGCTTCCATAATCGGATGTATTTCTAAATAAAACTTAGCATTTAATGAGATCAATGAAATGTAGAGCATTCTTGCGAGGGCTTTGAATTTTTATGAAGCAGAAATTAAACAATTTTCCAAATAAAGCAGAGAAGTAAAGGACAAAAATGAGGGACAGTGACTCAAGGACATCTCAATCAAGCTCAATTTCCCAGTTACTTGAGGACCACATGCCTGCATGCATGAAAGTGTTTTCACATAAACAAACCCACCTCCCCCATCTTCAAGATCTCACCTAGTCGATCAGAAATAGAGACACTTCATTACGCAACAGCTTGGCAGTGAAGACACTCATTAAACACTCAGGGGGAGAAAAACTAAGCACTGTCAATCTTATCCAACAGCCCTGATATTCATTATCTCACTCACAGCCCCAAATACACAGTCAGTGATGAAACATTCTATGTGTCAAAGGGAGAAAAAGAAATACTGTCAGTCTCATTCAACATATTGACTGAAGAATACACAGATGAGGAAAAATGAACCAACCTTTACCTCTAAATTGATGTGATATTAAGAGATTTGGCCCTGATTAACATATAATAAACTACGATCTATAGGCCTAATAGAGATTTGATTTGACAAACAAACAGTGAAAGAGACTAGTGAAAATTAGTAAAACTGAAATTGCTGTGTTGTATACCCAGTCATTTTGTTTGTGATTAATATATCCTCTTTATAGCTCAGTAAATATAGCTCTATATGAGCTGATTCAGGTGGACCAGCTCGGATGGCTAAGCAAAAGAGGCTAAAATAAAAACGAACATTAAAATCCTCATTAAAATCCTACTGTGGCAGATAAAATCCTTCATCTGCCACTCTGCCCTTTTAGTGTCTTAATCAAAAATGGATGTATTTAAAGGGTTAGTTCACCCAAAAAGGAAAAAATTCCTGCATGATTTACTCACCCTCAAGCCATCCTACGTGTATATGACATTCTTCTTTCAGATGAATACAATTGGAGTTATATTAAATAATGTCCAGGCTAATCCATGCTTTATAATGGGAGTGGATGGTAGCCTAAAATTTGAAGTCCAAAAAATTGCACCCATCCATTATAAAAGAAGTCCACACGGCTCCAGGGCGTTAATAAAGGCCTTCTAAAGTGTAATACGCTTGTGTAAGAAAAATATCCATATTTACAACTTATATATATTTTTTTAGCTTTTTATTCCTTTATCATTTAAACAGGACAGTAGATGGATGACAGGTAAGTACTGGGTAGAGAGAGGGGATTGGGACCGGCATAGGACCTTCAAGACTGGAATCGAATTGGAATTGTGTTTGTGTTTTATCTGAGAGCAATATTTGGTGATATACACCTCAGTATGGTTAGGGCTACCCAGCGGAAATAGAAACTAAGCGACCGTTAAAACACTGGATTTGATTTTGAGGGGAAACAATTTGGAAACAAATTGGGGCAAAATTAGTTTTTGTCTCATATTTATATCATGTGATATAGTTAGCATTATTACACGGCTCTGAGGAATACTTGATTCTGATTGGTCAGTCGTGACATTCCGAGGTATGTTATCCCTGGATAACAACCTGTAAAAGCTAATAACACAGGCAGTAGTCAGCAGTCGGCCCTGTACTCTTGCTTGAACTATTTCTTTCTTGGTGGAAGCTTTGTGTTTGTTTAGCTAATAAAATATAAAAACTTGATTCAAAATGGTGTACAATTGTTTAATTATGTCATCCTGGTATTGCGGACTCGCTCTCGTTTCATACAAATGCAGCTGCTGCCAGTTTGCTACGATTGTTATGTACGCTGTAATGGATTATAAGAGAACTAACAAACTGGTAAGGTTTTAAAACATTTTCATTTTAATTATTTTATTTCCTTAATTATTTTGTGGTGAAATGTTGTGTAATAAGTGGTTTGACTGCACCGTTTCCCTTAAATGTCGGGAAATTGCTCGCAACTGCTGTCTTCATGGAAAATTTGCGTTCAAATATTTCAACTCAAATCAATATTTTGCATCTAATTATTTACTTATGTGGCAAGTAGCCATGTAATAAGCGGGATAATGTACATCCAGCCCTTCAGGCTGATACAAGATGTATGTACAGATGTACATTATCCCTTACATATCACACAAGTGCTGTTTTAGTCCCGAATAGTGTTTTGAACGAATCGGGTGAACCAATGATTCAATTGCGCATTCAAAAATCGAGCCATTTTCTTCATTCCTGAATGAATCAGCAGTTTAAACGAATCGAATTGAATCAATGAATCAATGACTTACTCGTTAAGACATTTACCGCCACCTACTGGCAGTTTAATTTAATTAAAAATGCTTTTGATGCTTTGATGTTTTTCTCATTTAAAACAATAATAGCACAGTAATATTTTAAATGTCACAATATAATATTAATATTCTGACAATGTTTCTAACCTATATTTTGAATTTTGAATAGCATATTATCATACTAATATTACTAGGCCTATTTCTCTTTTTGTAAACTATGCCATGCAATTCTAAATTCTATAGCTTCAAATAGTTTATTGTTAAGTTTATTATTCAATTAGCACACTTAAAAAGATTTTTGGCTCTTTGGCTCTGGCCTGAGCTGTGGCCCAGGGGTTACAGTGAATAATTGTGCTCACGTGGGCTCAAGAGTTTGAGTCTAGCTGGATCACGTTTGATAGATCTGGATTGATGGTACATCAGACAGTTTCTGGCATCAAAGCTAAAGAGACAGATGGTGTGTGACAGTATTTTGCTTGACCAGCTGAGAAAAATGACAGTGGATGCCTCTATGAACTTGTAAATCGATGGATCATTAGACATCAATACATGATGACCCAAAATGGTCAGAAAATACTCCTGCTGAACTGACTGAAGATATTCAGCCAATTGCACTTGTATCACAACCCCCACACACACCTCTGTTGCACTCTTGACAAACTGAGTAAATTGAGATTCCGCCTCCATGATCTAACTTTAATGGGTACCACCATTAGAAGTAATGCATTGCCTGGTAACAAACGACAAATAATGCAGGCTGCTCCGTTATTGCATTTGGAGTCTTGGCCTATAAATAAACACCAACGCCCAGCAGAAATGAAACAGAGCTGCACATGACTGTAGAGAAGCACAACAGGGTGGACAAGCAGGTAGTCAGCTAGAATTTCCACACCATAATAACACCTGTTAACTCCAATCTTCTTCATGTGATGCAACTGTTGGGTCAAAAGTGTGCAATTCTGAATAAACAAGAAATGACAAATTTAACATATATGTGAGGAACACTAGCCGTTAGCATTCCTTTTCATCTGAATGTGAGGTGCTTGGTGCAGGAACCCTCTGAGTTTGAAATCTGTCATGTTTTTTGAGCCAATCATCTGCCATATGACTAATCATTTTGAAACATGAAATGATGTCATGACAGCAGCGATTGACTGAATCGCACCCAAAACGTGCATGCTAGCCCTTGACTAGCGACTATCCTGAGCTGTGATGTCAAAAGCAGCAGAAAAAAAAAAGTCCTTTTTTTACACATTTAAGAGCCTTTAAACTTTATTATGTAATATAATATAATAAGACATTAGTGTTTTATTCACCTTATTTTTAAAGGGGTCCTATTATGCTCTTTTACAAGGTCTTGATTTTGTTTTGGGGGTGTACTAGAACAGGCTCTCATACTAGGTTGTTCGAAAAACATATTTTTCACATATTTTACATTATTACAACACCTCTCTCCCTAGTCTGGCATAATGGCTGGAATAGTTCCTGTATCAAATGAAGGCCCACCTTCTGAAATACGAGTGCGCTGTGATTGGTTAGCTGTGCCAATCTGTGTTGTGATTGGTTAGCTGGTCCAGTGTGTGTTGTGATTGACAGCACTTGGCGCCTGAGTTAGGAAATGTCATGCCCCTTACCATAGCTGCCTGCCGCGAGCTTCAGTGTAAATATTGCGTCAAAATCAAATCAATTTGAGCATGATTTAAACCCGGATTCGGGAAAGCTAGCATGTCGCCGACATAGTGATAACACTCATTGCATGCTCTAGTGCAGCTCAACCAGGTCTCGTCCCATTCGTCGATCTTTGTGATATCACAAATCCCGGAAAATATGCTTTGTAGTCCAAACGAGTTTTTCGTTGTAGTTTTGAAAAGTGATTTCTGTTAAATAAAATATCTCCTTTTGAACTGGACTTTGAGCTTTGTAACTTTGCATATCTATTTTATGCTCAAACAGCAACATTACAGACTAACTAAAGTTGAAAAAGTGAAAAAGCATAATAGCACCCCTTTAACGCACAACAACTTGAATATGCGAGGCTTCCAGTTGTTAGCTGTATAAAAATAGTCAAAACAGTTTTACCATTTTACTGTTTACTGTACTTCGTTATTCTTTAAGTTATTAACAGCGAATTATTCGGAAGCCTGCAAAAAAAATAGCTTACTTCTGCATTGAAATTAGTGGATACTGTATGGAGCTTTCATTAAAATGCTAGTTTTGAATGGCTGTCAATGGAGAAAATCCAATTTTTGTAACCCAATGTTGTCCATCTTATTTCGACATCAATACCTGACGTCAGAAATAGGACACAGGGGCCATTGACACATACGAATCCCAGGGTGCACAGTACGAATCTACAAATCAATGTTAAAAAAAAAAAAAAAAGGTTAATAGAAAAGCCAATTGTTGCAGTCACACTAGGTGGATTCCACGCAAAATCAACATTATTAGCTATGAAGGTTTTAAGTTACAGCAGGAACATTAATCTCCCCTGAATCCATGCTGTAAAACCTTAAATCCTTGAATCCTATTATTCCATCCTCCCTTAAAGTGTATAATTTTCCTCATCTCCTGCCGACCACCGTATTTTAAACGCCGTGGGCTGGTGTGAAGAGCTAGCTTCAAGGGCCTCTCTTGCCAAAAAGCCCAGTATGGAAAGCAAACCTCGTGCTGCTCAGGCTTCTGATCAAAACACTATTTGTTCTGTGTCATTTTTTAAATATTTTCCCAGGTTACATCTGCTAGATCTAAACCTCACAAGAGTATGAGGCAACTTGTCAGATGTTAGACTGAACTGACACTTTTATATCCTGATAATGCTTTAGAAAGCAATTCTAACACATGCCATATTTCCCTCAACAGAGGAAACAGACAACCTCCCGCTTGTTTAAAGAGCAAATCGCTGGCCATGATGTTGCCATCACAACATCCAGGAGCTAAAATGTCACATCACCTTTGTCGACATGTCTAAATCACCAACTAACTGCTGTAGAGACAGCTTAAGTGGACCGGACCTTCCACCGGTTCGCCCGCATTTTCAGGTTATTAAAGCATGTTGTTAATAATCAATGTGTCTTATTTTTGTAAACAGGAAAGCTGGGAGGAAATTAAGTTAGATGCATTTTCTTGGATATTACAGCCCTCCTTCTGTGTCACAAATCTCATTTACATAAAAGTTAGACTGAAAGCATGGTGGAAATATTACTCAGCCTTACTAGGATCTCTATTAACATGCATTTAAACACAAACCTGTCTTAAAAGGTTTTGTATGTCCAGTTTGGTCACATTAAGAAAAACAATAAGAAGAAGAAGAAAAAGAGCATACCTGAGATAACGCAGTGGCTCTATGGTCTCAGGTTCTTTCTCGTTGGAGCTGTGATTCATCTTGATTGATTCAGCCGTGCTTATCTCTAGCAACAGTTACCCCCTTTTTTTGCTTATTTTCTCACTGTGTGCCCTGCTTCTGTCTACAGGCTTACTGGCTGATAAACCCAGGCTCCACGCGTAGATCAGCTACTCTTGCTGGAAGTGTCAGCCAATTAAGAAGCAGGGAGACACCGGGAGCACCATCTGATTGGCTGAGCATCCCTGATGCTAGAGAGCTCAGTCAAGCACAAACAGCATCCCTTTCAGATGTAGCATCCGACAGTACGAGAGTGTGATATGTCTATATCAATTCAAATGCTTATTCATCACAGTACTGCTTTGGCACATTATTTATGTATAATAATACATGTAATACTTCTGGTCATGCATATATTCATGCAGTGGGGTATTAATACTCAAGATTTGACCATTTAGAATGATTTTAGAGACCAATATAAGACTAAATCATTTAAATTGTGATGAAGCTTACATATAAACCAAACAGGATTACATTTTAAAGCGCTTAATCTTATTATAAATATGAATGAATTGTCTTATTTACATTTAAAATGAGCAATCAGCAATGCTTTAATTAATTTCAATAATATAAGTGTTCTAATGAAACCTGGATTAATCGAGATGGCTACAGTTTAGATGGATACTGCTTTTTGGAGGTCTTATGTTTTGATTTCATGTAGTGTGATTGTTATTGAAATGCTAGATTTATAATGAGACTGTTTTTCATCAATTTGGCTGCAGGTGGTGTTATAGTGTAGTTGCATTTGTGCACATGCTATCCTATGAGTCTTTTATGTGTTTTAAGTAGGACATCGAAATAACACGTTATGTGCTTTAAGTAGTGTATTTTTTTATCTTGATTTTGTTGTCTAATAGGTTTGTTTTAGTTTCCGTGAGTGTTCCCGAGACATATTCTATAAATATCTCGAATATTCAACGCTGGTCTCTCTTTGCACATCATTAAATGGTTGCAGAATTATTAACGAACTGCACTGATAATCATAGCTGTAGTGTTCACTGTCTGTTTGATTACATAACTAGCTTCTTGAATTTTACCTTACACTTCTGCCATATGGACATTTGCATTTTGAATTGTGCTATATGGATATTTTTTAATTGGTGTGAATTGATTTACATATAAGCTTTGATTGTGTTTAATTGTATATGTGAGAGATGAGGATGTTCATTTTAAAATAATGTTTAAAGTAAGAAGACTGAGATAAAGTCCTTACAGGAAGTATATAACAATAATGAGATATAAAGTCTTATTGGGAGATATAAAGTACAGTTACCTTTATATTACTCTGAGATGGAAACTGGCTGCTAGGATAATTTCAGTTATTTGTTATTTATTTTTGGGGGCGGAAAGGGCATCATTCTACAGTCATGGCCAAAAGTTTTGGCACTGACAAATTTTGTGCTTTACAAAGTGTGCTGCTTAAGCTTTTGTGGTGTTCATTCATATTGTTTCTAGATTATTGTGTAGAGTGATCAGATGCATTTTAAATAATTGCCAAGAGCTTCATTGGCCCCAAAAAACCCATTTACTATATCCAAGACGCAGGTAATTTTCAGCGCACGGATTCGTCCACACGCAAAATGCCAGCAACAAGGGCTCTACACAGAAGCATTTGTGAAAACTTCATGAAACAAAAATCAGTGTATTTCTAGACACTTAGATTTTGTGTAGGTGATGCAGATGGCATTTAAAGAATTGCTTCACAACGCTTAATTGGCCCCAGGGTCCTAACACCCATTGGCCCCAAAAAAACCCTATATCCACATGAACGCAGGTATTTTCAAAACTGCGTTTTTTTCTGTGTGGTTTGGTCGTTCGTCCACACGCAAATGCAGCACCAGGTCACTAATGCCGGGGTTTTTTGTTTTAAAAAATCAGTGTTATCGTGTAGATAGCAAAACCGGAGATTTTGGTTTATGACGTCGGAGCATACACTGTTATCGCCGCCTACTTGAACATTTTTCAGGCTTCTAATTGCCCAACATGGCTTTACGGTTGAGATTATATCACCACCTGTTGGTTTGGCATGCTCTTGACAGTGCTTCATAGCATGCGTTTGCGATTTCATGTGGACAGAGATTTTTTTTTTTTTTAAATAGAAGGAAAAACTCTGTTTATAAAAATACCCATGTACGTGTGGTTATGGAATTATTTATTTACTTTTTTTTTATTGTGATTATTTATTGTTTTTTTTGATTATTTGTCTAATTGTACAGCTTACATTTGTTGACGTGTGAATGAGTACTAGTCAGGTCAAATCATTGTCATACTAATTAGACTGTAAGAGCAGACTGATTGCTATAAAAGGAGGGAAGAAGCCCTTCCCAATCATTTTTGGTTGTAGTTCTATGTTTACTTTTAAAGAATAGTTTTGTAGTAATAATTGCTTTGAGTCATAATTGTTTTGCATGAAAGTGGTTTGATATAAAGAATATTGCACCTAAAATAACCATTTACCGGATCATCAAGAACTTCAAGGAGAGAGGTTCGACTGAAGTGAAGAGGTCTTCAGGACATCAGAGAGTGTCCAGCAAGTTCCAGGACCGTCTCCTCCTGAGGAGTCAGCTACAGAATTGTGTCACCTGCAGAGCTTGCTCAGGAATGGTAGCAGGTTGGTGTGAGAACAACTGCACACACAGTGAGGCCAAGACAACAGCCTGGTGTCAAGAAGGGCAGCAAAGAAGCCACTTCTCTCCAAGAAAAACGTCAAGGACAGACTGAAATTCTGCAGGAAGTACAAGGATTGGACAGCAGAAGACTGCTGCGAAGTTATTTTCTCTGATGAAGCTCCCTTCCGACTGTTTGGGACATCTGGATAATCGATTGTTCGTAGAAGAAAAGGTGAACGCTACCATGAGTCCTGTGTTGTGCCAGCAGTGAAGCATCTTGAGACCATCCATGTGTGGTGTTGCTTTTCAACCAAGGGAGTGGGTTCTCTCATAATTCTGCCCAAAAACACTGCCAGGAATAAAGAATGGAATCAAAAAGTCCTGTAAGAGCAACTTCTTCCAACGATCCTTGAGCAATTTGGTGATGATCCGTGCATTTTCCAGCATTACGGAGCACCATGTCACAAAGCAAGAGTGATAAAGAAGTGGCTCGAAGATCATTACATTGTAATTTTGGATCCGTGGCCAGGAAACCTCCCGGATCTCAATCCCATAGAGAACCTGTGGTCAGTCCTCAAAAGGCGAGTGGACAAGCAGAAGCCCACAAATTGTGATCAAATCTGAGAACTAATAAGGCAAGAATGGATTGCCATCATTTAGGATTTGGCCCAGAAGCTTATATCCAGCATGCCAGAGCGAATTGCTGAGGTTATGAAGAACAAGGGTCAACACTGTAAATACTGACTCGTTATATATTTTTTGCCAATAAAATACTAATAATATGCTTATCTTTGTTTTTCAGTATACCATAGAAACATGTGAAAAATAATCTACAAATACTGAAGCAGCAAACTTTGCAAAACAAAATTTGTCACTGCCAAAACTTGGCCATGACTGTACAACAACTGACAAAAACTTGTTTAAACACCTTTTCTAAAATGATTATTAGGGTTCTCCACATCAATCAGTCAAGTCTTGTTAAAATTAACAAAATACTATTAGCATAATTTGGATTTAATGGGGTACAAATAAAAACCAGAGGCTTTCTTCTTGTCCATCAGTTGTCCCTTGACACCATTTTGTATATGTTCTAATATGACATCATAAAATAGAATGCTGATATCTCTCAGAATGCAGTAGAATTCAAATGCATGTTACAAAATACTTGGCAGCGCGAGTGAGGAACGTGATCCAAACTCAAGCCAAAATATTCATGTGGTTGTTTTTAACTCCTTTGAGATTTAAAACAATGTCTGTTAATAACGTTTTGAAAGGCATGGGCTACAAATTCATAGCCGAGATGGGTGAAGGCAGTTTTTCCCAAGTCAAGCTCGCCACCCCGCGGAAGCACCACTGTAACGTGGCCATCAAAATTGTGGACCGCGTAAAGAGCCCAAAGGATTTTGTCCAGAAGTTTCTCCCAAGGGAACTGGTGATTTTGAGACGAGTAAATCATGACCACATTGTCCAAATGTACGAGTTAATTGAGGTGGCTGGTAAGTGTATCGTGATGGAAGCTGCGGCAAAAGATCTCCTTCAGAAGATACATGAAGTAAACCGCATCCCAGAAGACCAAAGCAAAAACTTGTTCTCTCAGATGGTCAGTGCCATCAACTACCTCCACCAAATGGATATCGTCCAGGCCGAAGAACAAGTTAAAATCACAGACTTTGGTTTTGCCCGCTGTGTTCAAGACCCTTCAGAGCTCAGTCGCACCTTCTGTGGTTCTGCAGCCTACACTCCACCAGAAGTCATCATGGGAATGCCGTATGACCCTAAGAAGTATGACATATGGAGCCTTGGGGTGATTCTATACGTCATGGTGACTGGATCGATGCCATACGATGAAACCAACTTGAGGCGACTCAACCGTCTTCAAAGGAAGTCTTTGGTTTATCCGGATGACGCTGGTGTTCAGGAACCAAGCCGGGTCTTTATCCGTACTCTGCTCCAGTACAATTCTTCCACACGTCCAACCATTCAACAGGTGGCAGAACATCCGTGGCTGCAGATGGGAAAGAGCTTAAAGCACAAGAGCTAATAAAACAAAGTATGCAAATACAAAGAAACGCAGTGTTACAAAATACACGCAGCTGAGAGTGTTTGCCTGTTTGGATAGACCTAAAATTTTAATTCCAGTCACGACTGAGGAAAATGATCAGTTTTATTGTTTTGGGAGAACAGTCTGAGGCAGAATAGCAATAGATTAATGGAGAAACTATAAAATAAATGACTCAAATAAGAAAGTAGTGGTTGACTGATCTTTGTATTGGCCCATGATGATTGATATCTACAGTGCAAGGTGGCCGAAGAACAATTTTATTTGTAACGATTAAGATGTTTACAAAATTACTGAAATTGGCAAAATTATTTTTCATTGTTCTTTATTTCAATATTCTTTCCTATACTGTTTATATACTTAAAATGTAATGTATTTAATTCTATTTTTTTAAGAAAATTAAACATATTATAACTTAATTCAAATGGTAATAAACAAAAAATGATGTACAACCACATTCACACTTCAAATACACCCACACAACAGACCAAACAGGTTAAAATTAGTTTTTATTATAATTATTAACTGATAGAGCAGAAACAGATGAAAAAAAAAAAAACTTTTTTTTTTGTTTTGTTTTTTTACAATTCATAAAAGAGATGCTACACAAAGGACGGCAGCATCCCAAGGGGAAATGGAATGGTGTTAGTTGTCAGCAGCAGGCAGTAATCAGAACAGCAGTCAGAAACAGGGGCCGGAACACTCCACAGGCATTCAAGATCACTGAATGGATCATATCGAGAAAAGGAAAAACAAATCGACCGAAGTAGAACTGACTCGACATGTTCATTGGACTGCGGTGACTAAGGACCCAAGCTGTTGTATAACATACATAACTGTTTAGCTAAAATAGCGAGCTTATTGCTAGCAAATCAAATCAGCTGAAAGGAAAATAAGAGATGCTAAAAAATAACATGACCACCACCTAACAGGCAATCATTCAATAAGCAATAATTCTTTCAACCCAAGCATTTCCTTTAAGGAAAGATTAAGCCATGACTTAAGCGGCACAGCTTCCAACAGGATCTAAAAAGGTAGACAGGACATGAATAAACTAAACTCCAATCTTAAATTCACAAGGCTTTGAAACTATTTGGGAAGGAGCAAACAGGATAGCCTTCATCTAAGGTGACATTTATAAATAACACAACATCCAAATATTACCTAGATGCTGTTACAAGAAAGCCTTGGGGGGGCATCACAACGGTAACTAAAATCGCAACATAAACATTTGTTCCTGTAAAAAAAAAACTCTACCATCAAGCTCATCTGATAAACATATCGCTCAAACATGAAGGTCTAGAAGTAGTCCTGTTGCGGCTGCTGCTTTTTGTTAGTTACGTCCATCTCTGTAACGATCCCTGATGCACAATTCTTGGTTAAATGTCTTTTATAAGCTTACAGAGGAAAAAAAACAAAACAACCCAAAGCATTTAAAAATACACACTACACCAGCAGATGTATAACCACCTCAACAGTATAACAATTCCTTAAACTTGCAGCCTTTAAAAAAAGGCCATTTTGAAAAGGGTAGAATGAGTCCATAGTGAAGCTAAAAAAACTAAAAAAAAAAACAATGCACTGACATCAAATACACAAACATACACTCCCCATATCTGTTCAAGAGACGCTGTGGATCGGAAAACGTAGCTGAAGCGGTCTCATAGCGTGTAGATGGTCCTTGAACAATCCCTGGTGTCACGCAGGAACTCTGCTGTCCTGTGTCCTCCACTTCCTGTGGAAAAACTGTCCATGAGCCTCTAAAAACTTTAAACGAAGGCTTTAGTTTCACATAATGGAGCAATTACTCCACCTGGAGGGCAGAGAATTGGAAGTTGTGGGTATTAGATCACTAAAGCTCATTGGGTAATGGAGGGATTCAGTAGATAGATACAAAGGCCTGTGGAAAAGGTCCTTGCGTCTCCTTGAACACTGATCCCGGTACAGTTCTCCTCTAGGACACTTGCTGGCCTGTGGGGTCTTACCTTAGACTGTACAACTACTGGTCTTGGAACAAAGGAGAGAGAAAATATAATAATTTTTTTTATTTTTATTATTGCTTTATGGCTGGTTGTCTGATACGGATAACCGACCACATGTCCAAAAAAACAGGATTATAATTATGAGACATTTTCGGGTGATTTATTCAGGGCACTATTTCCATGTGTTTGCCGTTTGGGAAATGGAGCGGGAAGGGATCATGTCCAAGAGGTACTCTCGCTGACGGTCCACCGGAGACGTCGTCCTGTGCACGGACAGACTGGGGTTGACATAAGCCATGGTGACACCTGTTGGGGGAGAAAATGAAGTGGTTAATGATTTTGAAAGGATGACTATGTAAATTTCTATAAGATTTGTCTGAACAAAGAACGTCTGAAGAGTTTTAATGTCCTGCATTTCAAGCTAAATCACCTATGCCTTTAAAAACAAGGTTGTATGGTAACAGGGTTGATAGCAATTACTATCCTTATGGCAATGGTCATGACACTACAAGGTGCTTTTTTAAATTTTTTAATTGATGATTTTTTTTTTATACATACCCATTTAAATAATCAGTTGTTTACTATGACAAAATTGTGATAACAGGGATGAGAAATTTAAGATTTTCTGCTTCTGACATGCCTAATAACACAAGATTAATTAACAAAAAATAAATATTTACTTATCCTTGAAAAGTAAAAATTAATTAAATTTAGATAATCAATAGTTATAATGGCAACAGGGTGGACCATTTAAGATCATCCACTTCTTACAAATCTAATAATCAATGTAAGATGAAGTGAATAAAAGCAGAGTCTTGCCCATGAAGAGTTGAAAAGATGACTTCATAAGAGTTTTTGATTAAATTCACTCTGATTAATAGTATAGAATTTTAATCAGTGATCGTTATGATTGGTAACAGGGTTGACAATAAGTGATAAAAAGAAAAGAGGCTTAATTTGTTCATGAACAGTGGAAAGGATGATGTCATATGATGGTTCTTAATTAATTAAATAGTACCAAATTTTAATAATCAACAATGTTGGTAACAGGGTTAACAATTTAAGACTGACGCTTCTTAAACACCTAATGTATTGTATGAGTCATGAGTATTAAAAAAAAAAAAAAAAAGTATTTGCATTTAGTTAGTTGTATTGTACATAGTTAGCTGTATTTCGTTTACTTGTCCATGATGGTACATAATTTTAATAATCAATAGTTACAATAGTAACAGGGTTGGTAATTTAAGATCATCCAATTCTTACACACCTAATAATACATTAATATTATAAAAAGCTTTTTCTTGTACTTCAAGAAGAGTTAAAAGGTATAGAACTTTAAATAATTAACAGTTGCGTTTTAACAATAAACAGTTTAATTTTGCCCCCCAAATTTTTTCTGGAAAACTGGGAAACCCAAGCTAGAACAGGCCAAACTTGGTCTCAACTTTTTGCTGATGTGTTTAGAAAAATGTGTTACACACGTTAACAGAAGCACTTTTGCCTCATTTTTGCAGGTTTGCCTTTTGCAGTCAATCAGCTCAATATACACACTAAAAAAAAGTGAAGATACAGGAAAAGAGGAGACAGAAAGAGGCATATTTTTTTAATTTTTTTATTTATTATTATTATTTTTTTTAAATAGGCATCATCTACCTGCAGTGCCGCTGTTCTGTTTCCTCCAGGTATTGGTGGTTGGGTTGCTGCTGCTGGTGCCCTTTTCCCCTGCCCTCACGGCGTGCTTACCTGGCCTGCTGACCAGCGAGGCGGCCGTGACGGCATTCTGGAGCTGGGAGGATGTGGAGAAGCTGTGGCTCACCCCGCGTGCGCCCGCACTCAGCGCCTGCTGTACACTACGGGACAGCTGGCCTGGAGTCTGAGGAGAAAAAGCTTTCTGAGCTTAAGTCAGAAAACACCTTGTATGGGACACATACCAGCTAAGATAGGAGTGTTTATTACCTGTTTGATGGTGGTGGTGTGGTATCGACCGATAGACATCCCCCTGTTGGTCTGCTGGGACAGCGACGTGCTCACCTGCTTGTACTGCGGCGACACCAGCACGTGATCGGATTTAATCACCGGCGAGGATGAGGAGGAAGAAGATGAGGTGGTGGTGGTCTTGGAGACGGACGAGGCCGCCTGCTGCAGGATGCGCTGCTCGATCTCTTGCTCTTGCTGCAGGGCTTTGACGAAGGCTGCCTTCAGGCGGCTGGTGTGCTCAGCCTTCAGGGCTTTCTTCTGGTTGGAGCTCATGCACTGCTCACACAGGATGGTGCCACTGCTCTTCTCCTGCCTCCAGCGAGAGGTGAAGTCCGTCTGGCACTGGGAGCAAGTGAAGGGCTCCTTGGGTGCCGGGGTGGATGCAGACTCTGTCTGTGGCTGCTTACCTGGAAAGAAAGCAAGTGACGTTAGCATGGTAAAGTGTTATATTTTGTAAACATGCACTGTTAGGGTCGGGTGTACCTACTTTTAGCCAGTGTATCTAGCAGGTTCTGGACCACCATTTCCAGCCCCACCAGGTAGATGAATTCATTATTAGCTGCTGAGGGCAGGAAATTAAGCTCCGGTGTTGGAGGTTTAGGTGGTGGAATCTCAAGGAGGGTTTTTTCCAGCTGTTTCCGTAACGCAAGCTTGGCGGCGGCCTGCCGGCTGGCAGGAGACTCGTTGGCGTTGACAGAGGTGATGCTGCCCAGACCAGACTGAGAGCTCTTCAAACTGGTTGAGGAGGCCTGGACATGGAAAAACATGATGCAAGTTCATAATAGCTTCTATATACAAGTTTATAAACGCAGTCAAATTTGATCATATGCAAAATATCTTTCATATTACAAGTATTTTTTTATTTCATAAAACCCTTCGTTCATCGCTTACTTTGCTAAATTACTTGTAAACGTTTATATGCTTACAATGGTAATTTTCATTACAATAAATATATTACATGTATAATAAAAAAATGTATTCATTACATATATAAATAATACACCTATACAATATACAAATTAATTATATATAATAATAAAATGTATAATACAGCTACTATACCTAGTTAATAAGAATATGATGAATATCTATATGCTTATAGTTCTTTATTGCTTACAATATTATAGTTTTTTTTTTTTTTTTTTTAAATCAACAGTCATGATGGTAACAGGGTTGACATACAGTGATAAAAAGAGAAGAGACATTTACTTGTCCATGAAGAGTTGAAAGGATGATTTGATAGTTTGAGGAGTCAAATAGTACTTAATTTTAATAATTGATACTTGGTAACAGGGTTGACAATTTAAGATTGTCCGATTCACAGCCAATAATATAAGAAATAGGTTCAAAAAGTTCATAATACTATAAATGGAATAATATTATAAAGTGCACACCAACTTATAAATATTAAACATTATTAATAATACTATTTTAATCCTAAAATAGCAAAAATGTAATATTTTTTTTATAGTAGTTAAGTTTTTAAATATATATATATATAATGTATAACAAATTCAAAAAATGACAATAATGTATAAAACTAAATATTGTAATATGCATTTGTTTACTTAACATTAAACAATAAGTTATAGTAGCTTTAAATGTATAAATGCATTACATATATATATTTACTTAACATTAAATATATATATATATATATATATATATTATATATATATATATATATATATATATATATAGCTTTAAATGTATAAATGCATTACACATAATTAAAATAAAATGTTCTAACTACTATGATATTATTTTTAAACATTTAGCATTATAAATACTTTTCCTGCATCTACTAATATTATTGTAATAAATATTGTATATATAATAACATGATATATAAAGTAAATTACCTGTGAGACCAGGACGTTTGCATTGGCTACACTGGCCACACGGATCAGGCCCTGCTGAATGATCCTCTGGCCCTGCACCTGTACGGTGGGTACGGAGGTGCGCGCGCCCAGCAGCAGAGGAGGAGGACCAGAACCCGAGTGTTGCTGCTGCCGAAGGGTCGCAATCTGCTGCGGGGTCACGGTGATGGGCTATAACACAAATCTCATTTCAGATTCATTTCAAAATTAAAATGTTTTTAGGTGTAATCAAGCCGCAGCAGTACATACCTGTGAGCCTCTGACTAAGGGTGGCATGACTACGGTATTATGGGAGCCGTGCTTTGAGACCTGCGTTCCACCTCGAACCAGAGGGGGAGGAATGACTGTCCCAGAGTTTCGGTTGGAGACCTGAAAACAACATGTATTTAAGTCTTAATTGCTCTTTACAGTCCAACTTTTAAAAACACACTGAGACTATTGCAGGAGCATGCAACAGACTGGACAGCACTGACACTGAATATTATTATTATTTTTGGTAAAACTTTACGATTAGGTTCATTAATTAAGATTAGTTAACTACTTGAGTTAACACAAACTACGCATTAACAATACTTCAACAGCATTTATTAATCTTAGTTAATGTAAATCTCAACATTTCATTATTAAAATCAAAAGTTGTGCTTGTTAACATTAGTTAATGCAATTTATTCATGTTCAATATTTTTATTCTCTATATTTAATTATTGGTTTAATATGTGTGTTTTATTGAAGAAAATATATTGTAATCTGCTAAAACGCATGCGCAGGTTACTTTACCACCTGAACATAGTGAGGTCATGTTTAGTGTAGTTTGACACATTTACACTGACCTGTAGGGGTCCTTTAGTGGACGAGATGCTGCCCCTGACGAGAGGTGGTGGAGCTGCCACAGAATTGTTTGACTGCAAAACAGAAGGGGTCAACACCAGGTCAGTTTGAATCTCAAGCGTCTTTATTGTTGCATCTAAAAACCCAACTGTCACATTTTTCTTTTACCTTTTGCACAACATCTTTTTGGGTCTGACTCTGTCTGAGTTTCTTCAGCAGGACCAGTTTGACCTCCTGTAGACGCAGTTCTTCCTGCAGCTGTTTGATGATACGCTCACGTTCAGCCGGGCTGCTTTTCTGCACATGACATGGACAAGAAGAGTCACGTTAGCAAGTGAACGGGACATCTGATGAATGTACACTACTTGACAAACGATCTTGTTATATCAAGTACAAAAGATCTGTAAATATAATGTTACCATTAGCATCTCAGTATCTGCCTTCTTAAAACTGTAGCTGACCCCATTCATACAAGGACTAGAAGGCTCATTGTCCGACAGAACAATGACATCATCTGGAGTCGGAGGTCGCTCTTTCTTTATGTCACTGAGAGAGAAAGATCAAAGAAAACATGAGAAAAGGCTGAAAACAGATTGTTTTTAAGATACACTGTTTCTTTAAATGCTGGGACTGAACTGCATATTTGTCATATTACTTCTGAAGTATATAGTATGTACAGTATGAGAATTTTTCTGTATAAGTGAAATACCCAGATGACAAATTATGTAGGTAATTTACTAAAATACCAACATGGGAAGTACATAAATCACACTGCACTGGGTACTTTAAATATTAACTCTCTCTTGACTTATCAGTTGATAT
Organism: Cyprinus carpio; assembly: GCF_018340385.1. Taxonomy (NCBI): domain Eukaryota; kingdom Metazoa; phylum Chordata; class Actinopteri; order Cypriniformes; family Cyprinidae; genus Cyprinus; species Cyprinus carpio. The sequence goes on along the minus strand of NC_056593.1, from coordinate 10,035,543 downwards.
TACCAAGGGGTTTCACACAAGAACTGTAAAAATAAATAGAATTGATATAATAACAACAACAACAACAACAACAATAATAATTCTATGTTCTGATTTTTAAGTTGTTGGGTTTTTTTAAATATTAACTTCTGATTTTTTTTTACACAACACTGGATCAAGAAATGAAAAACTTATTTTATGATAATAATAATAATAATAAATGTTTATTATTATTATTATTATTATTATTTTTTTTTTTTTTTTATATTTCTTATTTGTTTTTTTTCTTTATTATTTGTATTTTTGTATAATTTTTGGTTCGAATTACCAAAGGATTTTACACGTAACCGTTTCATTAATTTTATATAATGATAAGAATAGATAAGAATAATGATAATAAATTGTTATGATATATAATCATAATTGTTTTTATATTGTTTATTTATTAACATCATCATCATATTTCTGATTTAAACATGAGACAATGCATTGTACTACTGATTGAAATGTTTAATGCTGTTTAACATTTACAATAGTGTATACACTTATATAGCATACAAATATAAAAAAGCAGCATGCGGTTTATACTGTATCCTAATGGCCCATTGCTCCTCACCTAATGCAGCATTTTCTGCACTGCCCACAAGAGGTCGTCCTAAGACCTCTGTTTGCATATTTTGTAATCAAACACATAAAGGAGTTGCTCTTCAAGGAAGCGCCACAAGTAGTGTCAGACGGTCTCAGAACATGAAAACGCCACAAATTTTACAGTCAGATTAGATACATAAGCCGCTCCAAATGCAAATCAGCAACAGACATATGACAGCAGCATCACGTCTAAAAGACAGTAGGGCTGTACCCAGACTGGGTCTACTGCCCCCTCTTGAGGGACGGCTGAGGAGGAGGGGGATGGGATGGCTAGTGGCCAGGTTATTGTGTGTACTCCATCCTCAACTTTCACTGCAGACGGATTGCTCGCATATCCACAAAGAAACCCTCTTTCATGCTTCTACTCTGGCCACTGGTGGGTCCATGAGGGAAGTGTCAGAGAGGGCTACTGGGAAATCTTTTAGAGGCCCTTAGCTGCTTATAGGCTAAGGGTCTTTCACTAAATGCGATACTGCAATAACACACTTGTCAATAGTGAAATTAGCTTCTTGGGAGCAACTGTAGCAGCTACATGATAATGCAAGCTGTGTTTGCCACAATGGTTGTTAGTGTGTGGCTATGGTGTTTGAGTGGATGCCTACTGGTCTAGATCTAAAGAGATTACCAAGTCATTCTGGTACCTAGATATGGCTAAAGTTCCTTTTTATTGCCCGCCAAGTTATAATGGAGTTCAGATTGCTTTGAGAAGTAGCAGCACACAAAAAGTTGCCCACTTGAGTGTTTGCCCGCTGACATGACGTTAGGGTGTTGCTGTTGTGATCTAGGTTGTTTTTAGGGCATTACTTGGTGGTTTCTAGGGTTTTCTGAATGGATAAATATGGTAAATGGTAAATGGACTGCATTTATATAGCGCTTTCAACAGACCCATGGCCATCCAAAGCGCTTTACAAGTTGCCTCACATTCACCCATTCACTCACTCATTCATACACCGATGGTCAAAGTCTAAAGAGTTTTGTCCCAAGTCATTCTGGTTCATAGATATAGCTGAACTTCTTTAATACAATTTTTTTTTAAGTTAAAAATGGTAATTCTGCCTGCCTCGAGAAGTAATAATGGTCTAAGTTTAAAGAGTTTATTTCCAAGTCAATTTATTCCAAACCACATTGGTCCCTAGTTATGCCTGGATTTTTTTCATTCTAAATGTATTATTATTGTTAAATCACCAATTCAGATTGTCACAATAACAAAAAGTTGCAAAGTCCCGTGTTTGCTCTCTGACATGATGTTAGGGGCTCAAAACAGTTGTTAATGCATTGCAGTGTGGTTGCTATGATGTTCTAGGTAGTTGTTAGGGAGTTGCTAGGGCTTTCTGAGTGGATGTACACTTGTCTAGGTCTAAAGAGTTTATTTCCACGTCTACAAGTCATTCTGGTGCCGCATAAACTTAAAAAGTTAGCCATCTCATTTATTTCCATCAAGGCTGGTCATAACTGGTCTAATCTGAATGTGAAAAGTAAAACTGATCACCCTTTGTTAACTGCTAGCTGGTCAAACTAGTTCTTAAGACCCAGTGTTAATTAGTGCTAATTCAGATTATCTCCAGAAGTAAGACCACACAAAAATTCACACACTCACATGTTTGCTTGCTGACACGATGCTAGGGTGCTCAAAACAAGGCCTTTGTGCATTGCAATGTGGTTGGTCTAGGTTGTTGTTAGGGCATTGCTAGGGATATGATCGAAGTTTTCAGCCATTAAGCTAAAAGCATAATTCTGATTGCACCTAGAATTAATAATACACACACACACAAAACTGCACGTTTTGAAGTATCATTCATTCCCCAACAAGTATGGCAACAAGCATGGTACCCTTTCCTTCAATCAGCAGATGAGATGAGGAAGAAGGGTCAGGTTAGTGCTCTGAAAGCATGGCCCATTCAAGTAAATGGGAAGGACGAAACAACACTTATCCCTGGACAGCACTTGAGTTTCCTTAAAAGCCAACCGACCAATTAAACGCATCCGTCAAAACACAACATGCCCAAGTTTACAGGAATCACTAACAGCTTAATGTAGGTCCCTATGACGCGCACAACCAGAACTTCATTAGAATTTACTTTATATCATTTCCTGTGTATTAACCAGCACCAACAAGATCACATGATGCAAGAATTTCCCTCTGGTCACATGACTCACACCCTCCCTTTTCTTTAACTGTTCCTGCCAATGTGGAAACCATGGCAACGGCCGGCTCAAACCAGTTTGTGACATAGGCCTCATTTTGCAAAGTCAGGCAGGGTTCAGGTGTGACGGAAAATGCTTTGGACTTCTTTCTTCTTTTTTTTTTTAAGCAGGGCAGAGTGTCACCCGAGGGGAGACCGACATGCTGAGCAAGCACATATTTGAGTGTGGCCTTTGGGGAAAGTTGAGCATACGACGGTCGTGTTTGTAGATTGTGACATCTTTCAACTCAACTTTCTGCCCCTCCCCCATCCCACATGGCATCAGGCCACCTCCTTTGTTCTTTATCATGAGCTCCACTCTGGTTCATCATGACTTCTGTTTGTCTTGTACATTAATCATGCATTCACAAACAAACAGGAATCGCCTTCAGTTTTTTTCATGCAATAAGTTTAACATTCAAACAAACATTTGGAGACTGAGTATCATGGTAAATAACCACCATCTGCAACATTTTCAGTATTTTAAGATCAATTTAAAAGAAGTGCTCCTCAAAGTGCTCCTCTCTAGAGTTAATTTTTTAGCCGACCGATGAATTCATGGTCACCGAATATGTTTTCTGTGGTAAATGTGACGTCACGTGACATTGTTTACAAGTTATTATTGTCTTTCCTCGTTTGAAACACTGATTGAGCGATTACATGAGACAGGAGACTGATTTCGGAAAGTTGTACTCTTTCTTTTAAGCATGCCTTTGGATGTTATTTTCTGCTGTAACTGCTATTAAAGCGGAGGAGATGTTCAGTTCACGTTGCTGCTTCTAACCGAGGCACTACAGCGATCTGTCACTCCACATTAAACAGTGCCAAAACGGCATTTAATATTTGAATATTGTAATAAAATGGACAGAATTTGAAACCTGAGACTTTGTTTCATATCAAATGTAACAAATCATAAAGCTAATTGAGGGTTATTGGATAGGAGGCACACTACAATGTTCCGTTAATTATCTGACAGGCTAGACCAATCGATTCTTGAGATTTATGAATAAAATGAGAATCAATTAAAATCAAGAAATCAATATTTTTTTTTAACCAACCCTATATACTAAAATAAATTAAAGTTGTATAAATTATTTCATTAATTACTTAATATAAATTATTAAGTCATGCATTATGAATGAACATACATACACACACACACACACATATATATATACATATATATATATATATATATACACACACATATATATAAAACAACATGTATATCATCCTTTTTCTTCCCGTAAAAATGGTTGTGCCCATTTGAAAAAAATCTATGGGTCTGGCTTCCAGTCTCATCCATGTCCAGCTATTTTTAGCTGTACAGAACCGCTTGTTATGCTGCTTGATATTGAAAAGTGGTATGTTTATCATATTATTTGAAGTTTTTTATTTGAGTCAGAAAGTTAGTATACATGCTTTGGTTCCTGTAAGGTTTCTGATTTTATACATCATATTTTATTTTCAGTGCTGTTAATCAAAATCATTGAATTTAAGTTAAACTCGAGTAAAAATTATACACATGGTAATTAAAAGAGACCTTAAGTTTTTAAAAACCAGCAAAGCAAAAGCACCACCACAGTGTGTCCAGGCTCTTCTCTTCTGCATCTACTTGATACCTTGTTGACGTTGCATTTAGCAGATGCTTTATATTCAGAGCTACTAGCACAAAGTCTCAGCGGAGCAGTGTGAGGTTAAGTGTCCTCAACACAAACATAAAAGCGAAACGGCAAGACCAAGATCACACTAATTCTCCAGTTCAAAGGTCATTACTATCAAAGATCAACAATTATGCGTTTATGTTCAGCTTGTGACCTACCTCTTAGATGTGCTCATGTCCACGGGCTCGTCGCCGGTCTGCACCTCCACCTTGATGGTGGCCTTCACCTCCCCGGCCCGCAGGATGTTAGCCACCTTGTTGGCCTGCTCGCTTTTGGTTTTCAGTCCATCTACAGCTCCAAGCTCTCCTCTCTCCAGCTTGACCCTCTTCAAGTCGGCCTCTGAAGCAGGGGCATCTCGCTCCAACGCCCGCTTTTGACTACGTGTCTGACGCACTGCGTCTTCCGACATCTTCTCACCTGTAAAACAACACAATTGAATCATGCATATTCAGGCAGATAGCCGATTATATTTAGTGTAATGTCTTAATACTAAAACCAAGCAAACACTGATACAAAAAACATGGAATATCAATAGAAATTATACAAGGTATAGCTCCTGATTAGGTCTGTTTTAGGTGGCGTTCACATGGAATTTGAACTTCTGAATTATCTCATGCCAGTAATATCAATCTGAGTGAAACCATCAGATATACTGATACGTCACCAATACATTATATAAAATCAAGGACCCAGATTTTACTTTGGACATCAAGTGGCAACCTAAAACAACAAAATTATTTTTTGTAACAGAGAGAAAAAAATAATACAATAAAACAAACAAATAATTCTTAAAACTGAATATTTGTATAAAATAATAACAAATGTTATTACTATTAAGACTATTATTTAAAAAAAAAACAAAAAAAAAACTATTTGTTGTGATGTATTTGTTTATTGTACCAAAGTAAAGAAAACCAAAATCAATAAATAGAAAAATTTAGAATAACACACTAAATTTTTTTATATTTTAACAACAAGACTTATCTTCATAGTTTGAGCATTTAATTTCTAAGTGTCTCTTGGCTCCCAACAGCCAACAATTCAACACACAAAACACTGCAGATGCCAGAATTCATGTTTATCTTGTAGCCTAGATCTTTCTTTCTTTCTCGTTGTGTAGTTCTTTATAGTTTTTGAGGATGAGGGCAAACCATACAATCTGTCCAAAGAAGAATTTGCACCAATATACTGTAAAGTTTGTTCGAACATGTGGCCTTTACGTCAACGAGATGACAAAAGATTCTCATCCCTTATAAAACTTTGTTTTTTAGGGTTTGTTCGAACATGTGAGATTCTCATCCCTTATAAAACTAAAATATTTTTCCCATTAATCCTTTCAGAACAGATCTGTGCCCCTTTTTTGGGTCTCGATCCACTGGTTGAGAACTACAGGTATATGATGATTGCACCTGTACAAGACAGACTGGCATTTCATAAAAGCACACAGGAAAGACAATCAAGAAACCCGAATTGTGTCAGGCTGTGAAATTTAAAACATGCATGCAAACCCCAAGAGCCACTTACAGGAAGCAAATCCATCATTTGGATACCTCAAGGCACATACGAGACGTGCCGACCTACCTGTCTTACATATGATATCAGCCATCTGATAACAAGACAGCTGACTCAACACCCAGGCCTGCTCTCCTCTGCCATGACATCACTGGGGCTCCACATGACCCTTCCCAAGATTCCATGGGACACATAAAGCACTTCCCCTGAAAACCAGTTTGAACCGGTCGGCGGACGCAGCCGAGAGACTGAAGCAGGTTTTTAACCCCTTGAGAGACTGACTGGCAGCGAATGTGGCCACACAGACGCAGGAGTTCTGCCAGTGGGGGGAAGGGCCGCACACATTCCAAAACACAAGTCTTTCAGAGAGATGAGGAGGAAGTGTCCGCCTCTTTGTTGCTCACTAAATAATAATCGCCACAGTGGACTCGGCAATAAAAGGTAGTCAATAAACCAAATGACTAGATAATAGAAGCAAACTTGATCATGCTGATCCAAACAAGCTTATGCAAATTGCAGGATTTGAGAACCTTGATTCTGAAAAGAAAGTTTCAGTGTCTTTTGATCCATGTGATTCACGGTCTGATCCACTTTCCCTTTTGTTTGTGAATGTCAGATAAGGATTTTTAGAGACTGCACTCAAAACTTATAGGCAATGAAATACTTTAGAGTGGAAACATAGTTTTTCAAAGTTGTAAGTTAAAGAAAACGATAATTGGAATACATTTTACATATAAAATACTATTTATAAAATGTTTTTTTTTTTTGTAATTATTTGTGAAATGTAATTAGCAGAAAAATATAATACTTTCAAAAGAAAGTCATACAGGTTTTGAACAAATGGAGGGTGTGTAAATGACAATTTTCATTCTGGAAGTGAACTACTCTTATCAACTTTATATACAACTATTTCACAGTCGATTGTTTGTATTGGCCATTAGTGAATAGTTATTGAATAATCTGATAATTAAAAGGGTAATAAACCTGTAGTAAAACAACTATCATACAAGTAAATTACATTTTACTCAACACCATGGTGTTCTTGAGTGAAACGTACTCAAAATGACTGAAATAGCTGAAACTGAAAACGTTTGCATTACATGAAAACGGTCGCCTTTATTTTCTGATGAACTGATATCAGTGTTTAACTGGCAAATTGGTGCGAAGAAAATATTTATGACAATTGTTAGTTTTATTCAGCACGGATGCATTAAATTGATCCAGTGACGTTAAAGATTACAGGTTGCAAAAGATTTCGGTTTCAAATAAATGCTCTTCTTTTGAACTTTCTGATCTACAGAATCCTGATAAAAAGTATCATGGTTTTCATAAAGATATTGAGCAGAACAACCATTTTTAACATTGATAAGAAATGTTTCTTGGGCATCAAATCACATATTAGAATGATTTCTGAAGGAAAACGTGACACTGAAGACTGCTGATCAGGCCTGTAACCAGCATAGACATTGAGAGGGACATTTTTTGGTGGGGTCACAGATATAATTTTCAATGTAAATGAACACTGACTGGCCAGGGCTTTGAAAGTAGGTCACCAAACCTGACAATGTACACCGACAGTTACATCACATGTCCAACAGCCAGAAAATTATTAGCTTGAAGGAGTCTTTGCTGTATTTAAATGCCAATGAACAATGTAACAGTAACTATATGACAGTAAAGAGTCTTTTAAAAGTATACTTTGTTTCACAAATCATCTCCAACTAAGAAATGTTGCATCACCACTTAATGCCATAATGCTTAATGCCAAGCCACTTGTTCTGGTTAGGAAATGGATGCTTGTCGCTCAAGCTGTGGACACGTGGCTTGCAAAGAGTCATAGGAAGCATATGGCATCAGATCTTGCACCACTCATGCCTCTCAACAACAGGGTTTGACAACATGAAGCAAACCCTTTTTAAAAGAATCAAAGGTTGCTAACCAAATCATTTCGCACTTTCATATTAATTTTGAAGCTTCAAATGTACCAGTGTGACGCAAAACAAGAAGATTAATATTTTAATAACAACAAACATATTGCAAGGGATTATTTAAAGATCAGTGTTTGGGTTGTGCTAATCAGATTGAGATTGTGATGTCATTTAAACCACATGTCATATGAAGGTCACGCATTTGTTTGTTTACTAACAATTCAAATAGTCAAATCTCGGTGACTTCTGCATGCGTTAAAAAGCTAAAAGCACAATGGCGGTGTATTGGATTGTCTCAGCTGTGTGAAAAACATGTTTGCTCTTGCCACGTTGTGGCGAGCTGGGAGTGCGGTGACTATCCTCACGGGGCCTGCTGAAGAAGAGTCTTCTGATGTAATGACTGCCCTTAGGGCGCAGACCGAGCAAGACAATAAGAGGCATTGCTTGTGTTATACAACAACACAGCATGGTGGCAATAGAACCCAAACTGGATCGGTACGTTCAGCTGCTCAACAATAAGAATGACCTGCTGGCCCGGGACAGAAGGAATGGTCACTTGACCGATTGCAATCTTGAACATTTAATTTTCAAGTTCTGCTTGTAGACTTTTTAAACTTGTCCGGCAGGCAAAATTATGTAGCAGATCGACAAATGAGATTTAGTTGAAATGGCAAGAATGAATTTTAGCATCAATAAGAATTAACATTTTTTAACTAAACAGTAATGTTTTGCCAATGTATGCCATTCCTTACCAGAAAAACTGTTTATAAATTTATGGCTTGAAGTTTCAAAGCCATAATTTTTAGCTATTATTGGAAACTTTCTTTGTACAGGAATATATAATGTGAAAATGAATAAATAAAAATTCTAAATTTAAAATGGGATTGTTTTTTGTTTTCACAAATGTAAATATAATGTATATAAAATAAAATAAAAATTCAATATAAAAATGATTGTTAAAATAATAAATGTAAAAAATTATGCAAACAAATTATATTTTTATTTAAATTTTATTTTAGTGTTGGGAGGGCCAGTGGAAATGTTGCCAAAACAAGTTTCTGAACAACTGAGCAAGAAAAAACCTTATTGAATCCTTTAAAGCGTCAATGAATCCTTATTAAATTACTTTAAATTGGATATCAAATTGAACTGAATTGAATGAATAAGTGAGTTTATCACTTTACAAATAAAACAAAATAATAATAATAAAACAAAACAATCAAATCTATTTATCGTCAACCCTTATAGGAGTTCACTTCCAGAATGAAAATTCTTTCATCATTTACTCACCCTCAAGTTGATCCAAACCTGTATGAGTTTCTTTCTTCTTTTGAACACAAAAGATGATATTTTGAAAAATTTTGGTATCCGAACAGTTGATGGGCACCACTGACTTTCATAATAGGAAAAAAATATACTATGGAAGTCAATGTTTTCCATCAACTGTTCGGATACCAACATTTTTCAAAATATCTTTTTTTGTGTTTAAAAGAAGAAAGAAACTACAGGATTGGAACAAGTGGAGGGTGAGTAAATGGTGACAGAATTTTCATTCTGGAAGTGGAAGACAAGACAATGTAACTGGTACTTTTCCTTGTCTAAAGCCTCGTTCAGACTATCAGCCCAAATCAGATTTTGTGCATATCTGGACAGAATCTGATTTGAATAACTGACTGTCCACACAGTGTGCTGCAACTGTTCATATCCAATTTGTGTGTGATTTTTACGGAATGTGCATTGGTTTCTTTGGTAATTCCGTTGCGTTGTTATGCCTACGCTAAAAACAACAATAACAACAATACAGATGTTGTCTTATGGCATGACAAAATTTTGCTGTCGCAGCTGCGCTGTATCATTATATTTCATCTTGTGAGGCAGTGGCAGAAATGGAATGTGTGGCTTTATTCTGTGCTGCCGTCTCTGCTACTTTCAAAACTCAAAGAGGTGCGTATACTAGCAGTATATTGTGTTCTTCCACTTGACTTGCACTTCACAAGGGCAAGCTTGTTTCTGGCATGTTTTCTGCAAAAAACGTCTGACGTGTTTACGTTTTACATGTCGTGAGGGCGTGAAATAGCTACGCTAAATTCGATCTGACCAGTCAGTCTGAAACAGATTGCCAGGAATGCGATTTGAATAGGATTCGAAACCACACATGAATGTAGCTAGAAGCGGATTTGCAAAAATCGGATTTCATGTAGTTAGTTGTCATGGAGACTATCTAAATATGATCGAATTTTAATCGGATTTGCACAAAAATCAGATTTGGGCTGACAGTCTGAACGAGGCTAAAATCTCTGATTCTAGAGTGGCTGCAACATGTTGCAAAGTGGTTCCTCGGGTGGTTACTTACAGGCCCAAGTAAAAAAAAGAATTTACGTATCAAGGGCTGTGCGATTAATCGAAATTGGCGATTTCTAAATTGCTTTATAGCACGATTTTCAGTGCCCCTGACCTCCCGCAGTATGATATCCAAACCAATCAGAATGCAGCACGCCTAAATGGAGCGCGAGAACAGAACAGACCGGGCATACAGACGTAACGCTAGGTTCACACACTCTGTCTGTGGTGCGTATGCATTGCATATTTTTTCCACGTCCATTTTAACAGATCAGAGCGTTCACACTGCATTCAATTGCGGTCCGGCAGTGCGCTTCTGGAGCAGTGCGTCTGCAGCAGTCATGCAGCGATTGTTTCCGCACGGAGTCTATTTCTGCTGTGCTGCACACTGTTGTTCGCGGTAAAAATTAACATGGATTGACACGGAAATATAGTAATTAGAAAATAAAAATAAAAATTAAAGTCTACTGTTTCACAGTCAACAAGTAGCTTTTTGGCTAGATTTAAAACAAGCAAAAGTGCTCTTTAAGATAAACAAGGCAATAATAAGGTGGCACTCGTTGAGGTAGGAAAACAAAGTTATATTTATTGAGTTTAAACCTGAATATGTCTATGAAAGATTGTATTACTGTACTGTGATAAAAGAGAATCACAATAATGAAAAAGCATTTTCAGAAACAACGTTAAATAATGGATAAATGTTGTGTTTGTGGTAAACAGCCGCTGATCAGGAGTGGACTGCAAACGTGCCCTGTGCGAAAGCAAAATGAGTCCGTGCTGCTTCTGAACTGCGGAAAAGTAGGCTACTGTATACACACTGCAGACGGAGTACGTGTGAACCTGGCGCAACAAATCTATGTCAACACCTGATGAGGAACCGCTACAAAGAGCTCTATGACCAATGCATGGCCAAAAAAAAAATCCCTGGACACGTGATTTTTTTTGGCCTTATGTCGGTTCTAGAGAGATGTTACAGCTTTTTGATAAAGCTCTTATTGGTTTTCTTTAGGAAATTCACACTAAATGCATTTATGACTGTATGTCAAAATCATGATTAAAATCAAAATCACAACATTTATCAAAGAAATCATGACAGGCAAAAACCAATTATTATTTAGCACAAGTCACCTTAAACAGAGATGAGAATCAAGTCACCGGTCAAACTACACTGGATTACTGTCTAAGTGTTTCCTGAGAAGGACAGTAGAGTTGCTTTAACTGAACTTGTCCAGTTCAGAAGGACTTCCTGATTGCGTCACCAACACGTTTCTGAAAACAATCATATGATAAGCTCTGAAAAACAAAGTTTCAGGTAAGTTTGCATAGTCTTATGTGCTACAGATGTTCCTCTGGATCTCTCACAACTAGCACGTCTTGTCATCCAACAATGAGGAAGTGGCTGCCAAGAGGGTTGAGTCAAAGGTGCCCCTTCCGGCTCCAGCCCTGCATATCAAGGGTTAAGCACTGCCATTTTAACACCACAGACAGATCAGGCCACAAGGGTGTTACCTAACAAAATGGACGTCATTAACCCTGAATCTGCCAGAAGATCCACCTGGTGTGGCCCCTAGCAACAGGACGACACAGAAAGTACAGCCGATTGCTTTTCACATGGGCACAAAGAATAACTTGTGCTGTAAAAACAGTCGCGAGCAGCCACCCCCTCTCCACACACACACACACACACAAACAAACACACACGCATGCACACGCATCTACCCATCCCCCTCTGTGATCTCAAACAGACTAGAGTGCAAATGTACACTGACGCACACACTTATACTACACTGGCCTTCAGATCAGTTAATATAGTCAAATAGGTAGATAAGAATAACCAGAACTGGGGCAGCACCAAATTGTGTTTAATTTACAGTAATTAGCAGGGAAGGTCACCACATATGACTTGTTGATTAGTGAGGTCAACTTGTATTTTTTTGTATTTTTTTGCTTCAATATTTTTAGCACCATGGTTGAATTAGCATGCTAAAACCATTACATTAAAAAAAAAGTCACATTTGAGGTCACATCTCTTTTGAAGCATGACTGCTATAGCCATACAAGCTGATGGTTTTTGAACATACTGGCACAAGATGGTGTGTCATGTAAATAGAAAAAAAAAAGTAAAAAAAAAATGCACAGAATCCAGAAGTAAAACTTCTGTTTGCAATCACAAACGAAAACAATGCATGTTTAAATTCACACTGTAGCTATAGCCAAACACATTCAAGCAACTGTTGTTTTAGCCAGAAATAATGTTACATTTTTAAAATGCCGTTGAATGCTAGAAAATATTATAAGACAGTAAAAAATCTTCTAAATTCTTTCAATTCATCCCGTCTTAGGGTATGTTTACATGACAACTGTGCTAAAAATGGAAACGTTTTTCCTTTGCGTTTAGGCCAGGCCTGTTATTTGGTGAAGTCATTTTGTATAGAAACACTATGTGGCCATGCACATACCTATAGACTGAACACGTAATACGCACACGCATGACATCATTTTGAAAAATTAGCATTTTGCAGTTTAAATGGACACAATAACGATGCAGTTTTCAAAACTTGCACTTTAAAACACATTTTCAGAAGTTTGCAAAATGTTTTCTGTTTTTAATTGAAATGCACCGTAGGGAATCCATTATTAATACTAAGAACGCAAACTAAAAGTCAGTTATAACTAAATTAGGGATGGGTCATGATTTTCGAATATTCGATTAGTCGATTTAATTACAGAATATCGATTCGGCTGTGCGGTTATTTTCTAAGGATGTGAACTGTGCCCGAGCGCGTCTGACCCCCAAAGCCCGGTTCGGTTGACTAATTTGATCGCTCCGTACCATGCTCGGAAGCGGTTGGATGGAAGAGGTGGGCCAGAGCGCAGTTCGGTTTAATTAGGGTGTGGTACGCATGCAGTGTGAGCACTAACCGCGCAGGGTGAACATTTATGAGCGGCAAACGCAATAGATCTATTAAGCAATATGTTGTGAGATGGTCTTCTGTGTCACCGCGTCCCAAACGATTCAAAATAATAAGCCACAAAGTTAACAAAACGATGCACTCCACTGTGCTGAGCGAGGAACTTCCTGTTTCCCACGTATTAAGTCGTGATTATGAGCTAGCTGCATTAAAATGATTTGTTATTTGTTGAAAGAATAAAATGTAATATTCCACTGGTTGATAACCATAAACATTTACCGCCCATATATAATTTTTTTTTGACTCTGTTATGTTGATTTTTCTGAAGTAAATAACGTTATGTGACTATTCACAAGCTTTTAATTATGGTATAAATGCTTGGAAATAATATGTAACATTTTAATCGCAATAAGGGTTGCAATTAGGGTTGCACCGGTTGACCGGCCATAAGTCGGAACCGGACGGTTTTTGCTTAAAATACGCGATCGGCAATCGGCCGGTTTTTGTTCTTTTTTTCGGCCGATTTTTCCGGAAGTGCGACCCGCGTGCACAGACTACATTGTAATCATTCGCAATCATGTCATTTGTGTGTAAGTATTTTGAAATCTGTGCGCAGGACACGGGCAGCCGTTCAGCACTGGAAGTGCAGAGCTTCATGTCTGAGGCACAGATAGCAGGAAGTGAACAGCCGCTGGTGTACTGGCGCACAAATAAGAGCCCCTTTCCTGTGCGAGCTGAAGCTGCGCAAGCGTACTGTACCTGTACGCACCCTACACAAGCGTACTAGACAGTGAAGGGATGTTCAGCTCAACTTCTCGCGTGTTGGATGAGAAACGAAACGGACTAAACTGTGACAAAACTGAAATGCGTTTTTTTTTTGTAAAGTAGAACTTGCATACACGTTTGAAAAGCCAGAGGTAAACGTCAGTTCTGTATACGATGATTTTTTTTTTTTTACCTTAAAATTACATTGACTTAATCTGATTTAAAATTCACCTGCTGTAGCACACTGAAAAAAAAGTGTTTCATTCATCCAATTAAACATTTTTAGGGTAATGATTCAAATCTTTATTTTTTAACTTAAGCCAATAGTTATTTATTTTTCATTGGCTCCAGTAAAAAAATACAGATGTGAATCATTACCCTATTTATTTATTTATTTATTTTTTATTTAATTGGACGAATGAAACACTTTGCATCTTAGTTTTATTCGCACCAACATGATTTTAACATTTTGAAATAATTTATTTATATAGCATACTTTTATTTAGTCTCACTGGTAAAGACCTTTTTTATTTAAAACCAAATTTAAAAACTAAAACAAATACTGAATGCTGATTAAGAAAAATCTTCTTGAATGTGTGTTGATTGTGTTGTTGCCTTTAATCTCACATGGTTACAGTTAATCTTTTCATTTAAGGCCAGTTCTATGTAGTTTCAACCTTATTGAAAAACAAAAGCTAAATGCTGATGTCTGTACCATCTATGTTTGTATTGAATGTAGGCTACTTACTGTGCAGTTACTGCCGTTAATTTCAGATGGTTGCAGTTATTGTTTTCAATAGTCAAAAGCTAGTTTGGCCTATTGAATACCAAATAAACATCTTGTTTATGTATATTTTCCTTCTTTCTTGTTTGTTGCTTAAAGAAAAAAAAATTCGGAAATTGGTATTGGAATCGGCCAGTTTGCTTGTAAAAAAATCGGTATCGGAATCGGCCATGAAAAATCATGATCGGTGCATCCCTACTTTTTATTATAACACAAAGCCTCAGCCTTCTGTCAATTTTAAGATAAAATACAAACAATATATTTTTTTTTATGCTCTTTAATTTGTAGTGAGATATTCGCCTCCTTTCAAGCGGCATCAATTATATTGCGGTGAATCAATTATATTTTCCTGTTTAATATTTGCAGCACGAAATAAAAACAAATTAATATTTGAGTGCATGTTGAAAAAAAAAAAAAACAGAATTTAATACAAACGAGATAAAATAAAATAAATCAATCTGAGTTAAAAAAATCGTCAGTAAGCCTATTGCAGTTTTTCGTGTTAAATGTGAAGAATGACAGGTGCCACATACTTTTTTTTTATATACATTTTTTGGCGGAGTATACAGGTGTAATATATATTCACTTTTACTTCACGCAATGTAACTTGGTTTTATTATCATAATTTTGCCTTTATTCCTAAAATATTATGACGCTAATCTTATTTATTTATTTTTTTGAGAAGGATAAACTGATCAAAAATGCTCAACTCACTGTCTTGCACTGGGCGCTTTGTAGACCATTTAAAAAACAAACAAACTTGAATTTAACAAACATAAAATATTCCAATCATATTTCTGAATTAAATCAATAAAGAATCGAAACGAAATAGGACCACTTTGCCGTTGAAAACCAAAACTAAACTATTATAATGGCTGCAACAACTGTGTAATGAGGACAGCGACACGGTCTCGGGTCGGACTCGGGCAGAGAATTCTGATTAGCCCCGGGCCGGGCCGTGTAAGGCTCTATATTAGTTCCCTCGTTTCAATTAAAAGCTCCCCCTCGGTTTGGCGGGCCCATATAAGTACTACCTACTTTTTCATGGGAGGTAGCAAAATCTGACAGGGTAGCAGAGATCGACAGAACACCGGCCGGGAGCGCAAAGTGCAGTGTGAGTACAGGCCAGCAGGGGAAAGGGGGACAACGCCAGAGGGTGGTGCCGCCAATAACTCACAATAACTCAAAAGACTGCGATCCGGTCTTCTTCCTGAGCATTCATGCTCATTTTTTTTTAATAAAAATATGAAATATGTTATTGTTATAAATACAGACGTTAAAATTAATCTTCACATAAGTGCCGTCATTCAGGCTGTTCACAATATGTTTAAGCGCGTAGGCCTAGTGTGTTTTATGATATTCTGTTTCAACTCGTAATGTGTTTTAAGCCTAATATTCATGTCTGAATTAATCTGTTCTAATCTTAATTAATCTTTAAATGTCCTAGGGTCCTACAGCCTTGTGAGCAGTTGATAATCAATGGACTGTTATGTTAATAAGTGCTGTCATTCGGTTATGTTATATTAATATGTTTCAGCAATCATACAACCATCAATTGGCTTGGGTTAGGATAGACCTTTCTCTAATGAATTAAACAGTTTGTTATCATACAGATTGAAAGCCTGAATAGTCTCTCTCCCTCTCTCGCTTTTTATGGGTGTGTGTTTATGCGTGCGTGAGTGCGTGGGTGCATTTTTAGAGATCCCGCCCCCGCCCATACCCCCAAAGTTCAGCACCAGATCCGACCAGTCACCCGTGATAATATCAAAATTAAATCCGCACCCTCCCAGACCCATTAATATTTGGCCCCTTACCCGATCATTGCAGATTTATAAGTGCATTACTGCCACCTATCTCTCAAATGGACCATTGACACTCTATCTATAATATCTATAATAAGTGTCAATGGTCCATTTGAGAGATAGGTGGCGGTAATGCACTTATAAATCTGCGATCCGCCATAAAGCAAAAAGAAAAAGACACCTTACGCACCTGCTGCTGAGAACGCGCTCAGGAGAGTTCTAACAGTTCGGACATTGCGTGAATCAAAGGTAAAAAAACAACAACAATATAAATACTGTTCAGTTTCTTGAACAGACCGATCGTTTTGTGTCTTTACACATCAATGTATCGTCACGAGCCACAGGGTATAATTTGGTATTGTTTGTGTATGTTTTTATTTTTTAGTTTTATTGAATGTTTTAGCCATGATTCCCATCCACTTACATTATAAGACTGATAGACTGCAATGGTTTGAGTTAAAAATCTTGGTTTGTGTTCTACTGAAGAAACAAAGTCACCTACATCTTGGATGCCCTGAGGGTTAGCAGATAAACATCAAATTTTCATTTTTGGGTGAACTATCCCTTTACGCAAGAGTATGAATGTGCGCTAACAATGTAAATATTTTTCATTTTGATTTCATGCGAACATGTAAAAACATGTCCGGTTGGGATAGGATGAATGCAAATCAGCCTAATTATATTGTGTGGTTTAATTAGCTTGTTAAAACACAGTAAAACCTTCTTGGAAAAGTTGTAAAGATCACATGTCTGACCATTTAACTATGCAACAAGATGCATTGAAACAATCTTAGTATTCGATCGTTACTAATCCAGTATGTATAAACAAATCCATACAGACAGTCCACCTTCATAATCCCGTTGTCAAATTTAACTAATCGGCTGAGGACTTAATTTAGATTGAAGCACTTATTTTGAATGCCAGCCAGATTCTGCAGTTAATCTCTCTGGTCTGTCGGGCCGAGAGCCAGATCTACAAGAACTGATTGAGGAAACGGCCTGGTTCTGCACGGCATTTTAACCAGATACTGAAGCGTATTCTCTCAGACATGATTCTGAACTTTGCAACTGCATATTAATTTACTCATTTGTTTACAGTACAGTACCGCATATTGTGCAGCTTGTTGAGGAGAGGTGTGCTATTAGTTTTCCAAGTGATCAGATTTACATTTTGCACAACGCAGACAATAAGACAAGCAGACTTACATTGAAGGACACACCCGAACTGCATCTAGGACCACAATATCGTTAGAGACATCTCTTCTATACTGGGGCAAAACGCACATATAGGAAAAACAAATAAGCCCCAATGTGTCCCGAGGTATGCGAGAACCCATAAGTCTTCGCTCCTGGATGAATACCTTAACGGTGTATTCATGTCACTACGGCACACAGAGAGTTCCAGAGTTGCCGCGTCAGCAAAGTCCAGCTTTGACACACAGCGGAAAATACTGCAGGAGAAACTCTAGAAAAGCACAGAATTAGCTTCTTGATTCATTACAAGCCCCCTTCCTACACAACTGAATGCACTGGTGAAAAACAATATGTCTGAAGTATAAATATACAGTTTATTACTCAAGATAACTTTATTTTCCTCCTCCTATCATGATTATGAATGAAACTTCAGGAACTTAAATTGACCACCTTATAGTCACTGAGGATTTACACTCAGGTTCACACTGAGTATCACAGGAACTGCTAATTAACTTTAATTAGCTAAAAAAACACCTTGTTCTAAACACTAAAAAACTAACAAATATGAACTAATATTAAATATTAAAGGGATAGTTCATCCAAAATTAGACTTGTTTTTTTTCCTTCTCCATACTATTGAAGTCAATGGCTACGTCAACTGTTTGATTACCATCATTCTTCAAAATATCTTCTTTTCTTTTCAAAAGAAGAAAGAAACTCATACAGGTTTGGAACAACTTGAGGGTGAGTAAATGATGACAATTTTTTGGATGAATGATCCCTTTAAGTCTACAAAATTAAGGGTGTTGCATAAAAAATTTAGAAATGGATTTTACACCAAACCTTTTGGGCTATTTTCAAGGTAACTTAATTTCTAAATGACCAAACTCCTCTCATTGGTCAGTCAAACAGGCAGTCCTGCCCAGAATGCTAAACTAAGCCACAAGACCTCTTCTCTTCATATCAAATTGGGATACTATAAATTATTATACCTTGAAAAAAAATTACACATCACCTTGAATTATATGACAATATATTGTATATGATATTAAAAATAATATAACATACAGGGTAAAATACAGATTTTTAGCAAATAAATCTTTTTAGAAATTCAACAAAATTAAGCTTTGATGTTGAGCTTCAGACAACTGATTATAAATTATCCCCAATAATAATTAATCATCCAGTATTTAAAAAATGCCTAATAACATTAACCCAATAACAAAATATGCAAAAAAAATCCAAATTAATCGCATTTCAAAACTTTAATTTCTACGCAATGAAAATGTTCTATTCAGATCTATTTACTATTTCCTAAGTATTTAGGTTATGACGACACCAGTAAAAGCAATGACCAATAAATGTTTTATTATCTGGCAGGATACCCCTACACAAAACCACACCTTACTGATAATGACAGTCAGCTGAAAGTGAAACGCTCAAACCCTAATACAATGGCATGTACTTTTGGACTACAGCCAAAACAGGAGCGTCTTTCCAAAAAAAAAAAAAAAAAAAAAAGACACTGTGCCCTTCATTTTTTTCTTCCTGTGACTTTCCTCATCTGGCGTTATCAGGAAGTTGAGATCGAATAGTAAAAAGATCTCGCTAGACTGCAGTGGCCATGTGTCAGTCTCCAACCCTTCCTGTTCACCACCAGCCACCATCTCAGATACATCAGCTCTGGTGTGTTTCTCAGGTACAGATGAACAGATCTCTAAAACTATATATAACATCCGTCCCTAATTCCTCATTCTTAAATACAAAACTATTATTGTTCAACAAATCTCTCATGGAGAACACAGCTGGTCTTCAGGCTTGTCCTTGGCGTGGCATGAGATTCGGAGAGACGTGCCTGTTACGACTCACTTAAGAGGTGCCAAGTGGCTTAGCTGGTTGCCTAACAGACACTCAACATGGTACGCCAGGATTCGGCAACACCCGGCACATACTGCCACGACATATTGGGATTTTCTTGGTTGCAGGACCAAAATCCAAGCATTTGCATCTACCATGATATGATTATGCTTGGTGGTTTCTAGTGACACCAAGTTGATCCCACCCAATTTATTTACAAAAAGCCACTCAAGTCATCCCTCACACAAAACATCTTAAGCCACCACACCCATGCAGTCCAACCTTGAACTACACCTCTGCTCCGCCATGAGAAACGGCTCAAGTATTTCAGCAGGACCGTGATATCATGCATCATCAAAGCTGACAAACAGTGGACGGTCAGTTACACTTTTACACTAAGTCCAAAGTCTCACAATTTAAACAACTTGCATTTCATAAGCAACACAGATGCTAAATTAATTTCAGGTCAGTTTGTGGACATTCAGTGGGTTCAAACATAAGAGCAATATATATTAACCAGAACAGATTAAAAAAAGAATTATGCACTTACTTGGGTCATCAACACAAAATACTTGTTACTCATGCAATTTGCCAATGACACACTACTGTTCAAAACAAATTGGGGTTGGAAAGATTTTTACTGTCACTTTTGATTAATTTAATGCATCCTTGCGACATAAAAGTATTAATTTCCTTAAAAAAAAAAAAAATTATGACCTCAAACATATTGTAATTCATGCCACTTATGACATCACATTCAGATACAACATGGAAAATCAACTGCAGGAAATTTAGCCTAAACTTTGAACTCTGCCCTTGGTCTCAACCTCTGAACTGACAACTTATGTGTTACTACTCACAAATATAGCACAGAGAACCATACAAGATTTTCAACTGTTACCAGGATTGAACCTATGACCACAATAAGCAGACTAACTCTAATCTTTAACCCTTTTAGACACATTGAAATGTCTAATAACAACGGTCACTGCAAAAGAAAGTTCAGACTGTCTTGGTTTCACATGAACACTTTTACATGGCTGGTGTAAATATCACATGACCAGTTTCCCTCTCTGAAAAATTATGTCCATGTCAAAGGTCCATAAAAGAAAGAAAGTAATGTATACATGTCATAATAGAGATACCACCACCATATTTGGTACATATAACAGTTTCCCTCTCTGAAAAATTATGTCCATGTCAAAGGTATTATAAATATATATATATATATATACTATATATATATATATATATATATATATATATATATGTAAACTGAAACCAGTTAGGAACATTTCAATGTACTGTTACATGAAATGAAACAAAGTGAAAGTAATTGTTTCCAACTTTCTTAGGTCTTACTGACCAACTGAGCAATTTCAATTCTGTAGCTTCCCACCAGTTACAATTGTGAGCAGGTAAAACACACTTTTCATAATTTATCATCTTAAAAAAAAAAAATAATAATAATTTGCATCTTAGGGCAGTTCAATGATTAAAATAAATGTGCCCACATATTTAGAGCAATTAAGACGAAATGGGACAATTTAACTACCCAAATCCCTAAACCTGTTAACATTTCTCTGCATTAGCCCAATACAACACAATGATGATCATAAAACACAATATATATATATCAGATGATCTAAAGATAAAATCCAACATTTCCTAACTTCTTGTGTTTTTTAAAGGAGTTTGAGCTTAGTAAAGCTCAGTGGCAACAAACCAACTCATAAATAAATAAAGCCCGGTGAGTTTAGTGCCGAGGAAGCAAAACTAGTTAGCTAACCCGGCTAACATCAGCTAATGCTGACTAACTCATCAACTCCAATTAGCAGGCGAGCTAAATGACTAGTTTATTTACCCCAAACTGAAAACAACTGACAAGTTTCTCCTTTAAAGTTAATTATTATATCGCACTGCATCTGTTTCGATAGAGTTAGATGGAATCTGTCAAATTTATTAGATGAAACGGATGGTTTAAGTTTGTAAATCCTGTGTGTAACTCAACAGTCCAGTTGCTAGCGAAGCTAATGTGAAGTCAAAACACTCTGAAAACCTCCAGTTATCACTCAATGTCTCTTTGTAGGAACTTACTGAGAAGATGAAACCCTTATTGGTCTTCCGAGGGCCCTCCACACGTCTAGTTGTTGTTATTTACCCTAGTATTTTTGGTATAAAACTATCCCGGGGATCCCCTCTCTCTCTCTCTATCTGCCCTGCCCGCCGCCGCTCCGGTCGCCAAATAAAGATCATCGCTGCCTACACATGGACCCGAGTCACCGAACCGCGCATGCGCACTGGCGCACTGGCCCATATCAAGAGTAGATTTAACATGACGAAGAGCATCCTTTTAATTTGACAAATATTTACTATGGTAACCAAAGTTTTAGACTAAATACAATAGTTACTACAGTTAATATTGCTACTGTCATTTAAAAAACCTCACAATGTACATTTTTGTAAAGGCAATGATGTCAATCTTATTTTTGGCTATTTATGGATAAAATGGTCACAAAATGTTAATTTATTTCATATTAAATTACAGAAAAGGATTAATGACCCTAAAATTATTAAAGCAAAGACAATGATTAAAATATAACCTCTTAAAGAAATCACCAAAAGACCAAGGAGGGCCAAATTACTCACAATTAATTAAATAAAAATAATTAAATTATAAAATACCCGTTAATCGTACCATAATAATAAGAATCTAGATTTTAAGTGACTTACCTGATCAAATAAGGGTTGGAAAAAAAATGCACAAAATTTAAATTCATTTTTACATCACTAAAAAAAAATGTGTGTGTGTATATATAAATAAATAAATAAATTATATATATATAAATAATATAAATTATATATATAGATAAATAGATAGATAGATATAATAGATAGACAGATAGATGAATAATTTCTAAAATATCATATTAAAATTTATTAGATAGATAGATAGATAGATTGATATGGTTTGTAATTAATTTTAGTTTTATTATTTAAATTATAGATAGATATAACATAATCTTAGCCAATTTTAGCTGACTTAATTTGATAAATTTCCGAATGTTATTGTTTTGTTTTATTAGTCGATTTCCAAACAGTTATATTCCATCAGGGGGCGCTTTATGGCTCACGAAAGTCTCATCGCACTTTTTTTTCTTATTGGGATTAATAGCTTAATCTTTTAAATATATTACAATTTCAAGTTCCGACGTGAAAATGTAAACCTTCTGCACAAATATAAAGAATATATATATATATTTAATATATAAACTTTATCCCGTAATCACAAACGACTGTGATTGGTCCATCTCGACCAGCGCTGAAAAAAGTAACAGAAACCACGTTAAAAAGTCCTATACGTAACGCAGGCTTAAACTGAACTCGTTGCTCTTATAAATAACGTTTTATATCGTATGTCATGTAGAAATGATTGGATTCCATAAACCTACCGAGTCCGTCAGCTTCATGGAGTTGTTTTCGTCTGCCTTGATGAGGGCGGTTGAGACCTAGGTAGAGTTCAGGATCCGGATGCAGCTCTGTGGGCTTTTTATCGACGAAATGAAACGAACACACGTAAACTCTCTTCGGAGGATTTTTTAATTTCAAAGCCGCGAGCCAGGCCTGTTTCCTCTCCTCTTTTGACGGCATACAGTGCAAGGCATACGGCGCTGGGCACGGACATTCACTCCTGACTTTTTTATGCTCCTCACAGAGGTTTTCTTGAAAACTCTTCAGTTTTTTCGAGTTGTTGTAGCAGCCCGATACAGCACACGTCGAACCGGAGCTCATGGTAAACTTTGACACTTCAAGTGCGTATGTCAAAATAGATTTTAGACAGACCGGAAGCAGAACACCGGCAAACGGAAATAGGGAGACGTCGTATTGTTTTCCAAACCAAACTTTATGCGCATTTTCAGTAGTACAAACTTTATATTTATAGTATATTATAGTTTTTAAAGGATAGAAATGTATAAATAGGGTATTAAATGCTTTTGAAAAGTTTTAGAATTCTTTTTGCAAGCGGTTTACTTAACTTTCATATCGTCTTTCAGCTGTTTTTCATGTGGTTTCATAGTACGACAACATCCAAAATTATTTCCCCCATTTAAATTCATTTATTTTCACATGTTTTATCATAGAGTAAAACGATTGTATAAGATTATATTACATTGCCATATTTAAACAATAAATAAATAAATAAATAAAATCAGAATCTATAAAATAAAATGATGCTACCAATCTAGCAGGTTTGGATATCTGGTGACATCTGTTGGTTGTTTTGAGGTATGAAAGCTCATATTTTTTATGTGCAACCTGATATCTCCAAGCCGATAAATAAATATAAAAAGTTGCATTCAAATATATTTAAATTACATTTCAGAAAACAAGTATTTCTGATTCAGTTCATAAATAGTTAACCGTGCTATTTAACTATTTTCAACACTATATGGTTACTAACATAGCTGTATTCAAAGATAGAATTAGGCCTATAAAGATATAATTGTATAAACATATGCAATTTCATAATTAACACAAGAGAGATTAGTTCAAATCTTCATTGCAGTTTTAAAGTGGAAACAGATGGCAGCAATAATCTGAAACTTCGATTCAACAGTTTTAATGGGATGGTGGTTATTAACGGATGTTTAAATGCTGGGGTTACATATTATATATTGGTTGAAATATTAATAAAATAAAAGTTTAACAACCAGGCTTTTAGTACAAAACAAATAAGACAATTAATAAACAATGAAGTAATAATTAATTCAATATATTTTTCTATATATAATAACAATGTATATTACTATAATAGGCTATGAATCAAATAATAACATTTTTGTTCATAATTAGCCTATTACTAATAATTAAAAGCTTTGAAAATATGGATTTAAAAAAAAAAAATGGAAATATGTTATATGAAATACATAATGCCATAAGCAACATGCACAACTGCTACGATTCCCACAGTAGTTATTTATAGAAGCACTAATTTGCTTTAATTGGTCGTAAATTGTAGAGGGGAAGAATCGAAGAATTATCAAAGATTTTATTCGGGAAGTTTTCTTCAAGAGATGGCGTGCTTCTACTCTTATTTTCACACCACTAGGTGGAAGCAAAGGTTAAGGTATCCTTACATCGAGCAGCAGCAAATATATATATAGATGATATATATATATATATATATATATATATATATATATATATATATATATATATATATATATATATAGCAAAGGGTCTAATTAATGATTGTAGTTTTAAAAAATGCTAATCTAATTTGTAACCAAATCTTGGATCTAATAATATCAGAGTGAAGTAGCTTAATAACCTTTATCTGTAAGACGTCATATTGAATTTAACACAGATGAAAACGAGTCTGCGAGGGACAGACTTATAGTCGTTACTTTGACACACACGTACTTTATAAAGGTCCTAGATCATGTCATTTTCACAACTTAGAACTTTCAAAATTGTTTTATGGATTTTTTGTCTAGCTTTTTTGTCTAATTAAAGTCTTATTTATAGTTGTATGTTGTTATGTTGTTGTATTATAGTTTTGTCGATTTTTCCTCGTTTTCCTCGTTTTCAATCCTGACAAAGATTTTAAGATCTCCAGCTGAAAGGACACATTATTATATGAGAGTCAGTTTAGCCCCCTCCACTAGGTGGCAGTATAATAAAGTGATTTAAAGGGTTGATGAAACCTCGCTTTTATTCTGGCCTGAACTTGACCTTGACAGAACAATATATGTGTCCTTTAACTACAATACATTGAAACAAATTCCAGCGGCGTGTTTATAGTATTTTCGTAAAATTGCATTGAAACAAATTCCAGCGGCGTGTTTATAGTGAGTCGACGGCAAACATAAAGTTATATCTTACAATACAAATCAGGATAATGTATATATATTATATAATAAAATCAGGATAATGTTTGATTTCAAGGCTTTCGACGCAAACATAAAACTATATAATTACACACATATGTCTAAATTTAGATTTTATGAATATTATTATTATTTCATATTTGTATCAACGCAAAATAAAATAAAAAAGTTGTTCTCTTAAAAAAAAATTTAACATATTATCACTATTTAACGTTCTGCCACCTCCAGATATTGTGAGATTGTGTTTTGAATCGTACAGTTTATCTTGAATTATTCGTGCCCCTCAGTTGTGAGTGATAGTGCCACATCACCTTCTCCTGAGGTCTGTTAATTAATCAGCTCAGTGGCTGGAAGCTGGAGATGAGAAACTTCTGTCTGTCCTGAACCTCCAGGCTGCTTGTTTTCTGGCCAAACCCGCCGTTTCCACAGAACAACACAGGGGGCCATATAGGTACCAGCGAGGGGTAAAATCTCATTTGCATGTATTTAAATGACGCGTGAATAATTTACAGAAGGCGAAACGAAGGAAAATCTGAGAGACGCAGAAGTCGCGCTCAGCTTCAGGCCTGTACAAAGAGAGAAAACGGACAAAAAACACACTTAATGGCTTCCTGGTTAAAACAAATGCGGCACTGTGTGTTGTTTGTGAGCGACGGTCCATTACGGCCGTTTTGGCAGCTTCACAAGCAGTCGCTCACTAGAAACCTCCATAAATTGTTGCCACATTAAAATGCCCCGCACGACATTTTGGAAAGGCATGAATAGCCTTGTAAAAAAAGCAAGGAACAAAAAAAAAAAACATTACCAAACATACACAAGACAAATATCATTTCAGAGGGAAAAAAAAAAAATTTTTTACACGACCTGCATCTACCCCTTTTTTCGCCTTTCCCGCGTTTCTACAGTCTTGTTAATTTTGCAACACTTATCAGCGGGTGGTTAGGGTCAAAGCATTACTGGACCGTGATTGGTTCTTCCATTAGAAGAAGCGCGCAGCCTGGGTTTCCTCTCAGCCAATCAGATGCGATCACCGTACTATTGTTTCAAATGTTGGCGGTCTGCATTATCTTAGACTCCCCCTTTCTAAATTACACATGATTGAAGCCCCTAATAGAGTGACCCTTCATCTACAATCTGAAGATTACAGGCGAGATCCCAGAAAAAGATGCAGTTTGATGCCATTTGATTTATTAACAAGAAACAGACAATAAATTCACAAATAAACAGGTTAGGTGAACGGAATAAAAAATTTAAAAAACACAGAATAAACCAGAATGGGGTTTACTTATAAAGTGTTGCTGCTAATAAAAATGTTCCCTGACCATAAAATGTAATCATGCCATTTAATATCAAAATATTCCATATTTTCAAGTTCGTCTGCATGCAAGCTTTCAGATTAAATTAAACATATAAGGAAATCATTATAATTTTATAAAACACAGTAGGTCCGACTTCTGATTGGTCAATATATAGATATGATGTGAAACACTACGCCACGTCAGATCGCTATTTGCTGCATAGCAACGTTATATTTTGTCAGGGACTATTTGTAGTAGCGGAAGAATGGTATTTAATTTATGAATAATACAATTTTAATAAAAAATAGTGTACTTCATATTTAATTTTATTTTTAAAAAAAATATTTTTTATTATTAATTATTATCCAATTAAGACATTGGGCCTGCTCAATAGTGAATATAGTGTATATAATCGTGCAATATCATGCTGCCGTTCCTATTTGAGGGAAATTAATTCATAGCCTACATTAACCAGAAGTGGTGCTACATTGTTCCACTTGTAAATAATAAAAGGAGTTACCAGTACGTATCCACACACACATTATTAACTAGCCAGATCAAGTTTCTCAGAAATATGTTGTAGTTCCCCTCCCCTTCCCCGCGAGTGCGCCGAGAAAAGGCCTATACGGACACACGTATGTATATGAACCCAGGGGTGCGGGGTCTGACTAGTTTTGCATTAAAAAAGACGAGGTCCTGTGAAAGTTCTGCTCCTTGTGTGTGAATTCAATAGCTCCAGACCAGCATGGTTAGCATGACAAACTGCTCTTCAAGTTCACAGAGTAACCTCCCCCGTCCCCGCGCGCAGACACACGCGCACACACCCCCCGCTGACCCTCCAGCCGCCCTCTCGTTCATTCTCAAGTCTATTTCAGGCGAGTCAAAGGGCATCTTAGTTCTGAAATTTCAATAATTCTCTCTACTGGGGATGAAATGTTTTTTTTTTTTTTTTAAGGTCATGATTTTGTTTGCTTTATTTATTTATTATCTTTTTATTTATTTTGTGAGAACAACCGAGGCATTTCTATTTTCTGTATTTATTTATATTTTATCACTCGTCTTGATTTATGATCCATTATATAGTTAACTGATGATTCATCTCAAAATCGACATTCACTCTTTCATTTTTAAGCCCTTTGATTTGTGATATAATTGCCTCAATTATTTTGATCTCATAAGCAGAAAACAATCATCACAACAGACTGCATTAGAAACACACACTTTTGTTTATAAATAATGTGTTTTTATATATATATATATATATATATATATATATATATATATATTTTTTTTTTTTTTTTTTTTTTTTTTTAGATCTTTTTTTTTTTTTTTTTTTTCATTATTTATTTATTAAACCACCACAAAGATTAAAGAAGCAGAAGTCACAACAAAAATGTAAACCAGTATTTTCGAAGAGTTTTTGTTTGTTTTTGTCTTCCTCATCTTGTGAAGGCTTGTTTTATTGAAATTTATTTAAACAATCCACATTTTATAATAATTTTAAAACATGTATAAATACAAATTGTAATAATTAAACTATTATGATGATTATTATTAATAAACTAAAAAATTAAAAAGAAAAATTCAGTAAACTATATATAAACAGTAGTTTTATTATTTGTAATGTAAAGTTTTAAATAGTAGTAATTATTAAAATATATTTAATTAGTAGATTTTTTGAGTTGTAATGTTGTTAGATGAATAAACACTATTTCGCCTTTGAAATTCATATAGTGACAGAATAAATGGTAATTTAATGACAAATTTCAACTTGTCAGATAATTAAATACACCTAAAACATCAAAAGGATATTCATTCCTATTGTTATGCCTTTGTGTTTGTATTGAGTACTGTTTTAACACAGATTTTGGTGACTAAACAATTTCGTATCATTTTTTTACATTTTGAAGCCTGAATGTAATGTGACACAACAGCCAGAGGATGCAGGGCTTCACGGCCAAACTCCCTCCTCACGTCTCCCGACAAAGACAATGAACGTCTTGGCAGACCACCAAGAGCTGTTTTACCGGAGCTGCTCGGCCAGACTTTTTGAGCCCTGTCTCTGGGCAGAGGATGGGCGAGGGAGGGGTGAACAAGGGGACAAGAGCTGCCACCCTAATCTCTCCAAAAGAGGCTTGTTCTGTGTGGGTTTATCCCGTTGAGAGTAAGGGAATCTGCTATGCTCAGTAAGCATGTATATCAGGCCATCTCATGGCTCAATGGACGCTCCATGGGTGGCCCCTCCTGGTCAATACCGTCATACCCTCCGCCGGACGGGTCCAGAATAGGATAATCTCTCCTTCTCGCTTTCTTTCAGGCCAAAGTCTGGCCTCCTGGCGGCTGAGTCACGGCCAGGGTGGCTTGGCCCTGATCCCGGGTCAGTATGGCTGGGTGACCGAGGGGCAGATTTCAGTAAGTGCACTGGAGCGCACTAGACCAGCGCTTGAGCTGACAGTTAAAGGAAAACAATAGGAAGCAGGACTGATGTGTGTGTGTTTGAGTGAACTGGATTCCTTCTCAGGTAATGAACACTTTATGGCTGAGCGAAAGCGCGCTGTTTCTGACTCAGTTTGACAAAAGCTGACACTTTTAATGAATAAGACACACAACTAAACTCAAAAATCATCTTTTTTGGGTAAGGTGGCATTTGACCGATCAAATGAGGTGGTTTGCTTTCTATTCATTTTGTATGAGGTTTGCAAGTTTGCAACCCTGTTACTAAATGTGACCCTGGAGCACAAAACCAGTCTTAAGTCGCTGGGGTATATTTTTAGCAAAAGCCAAAAGAACATTGTATGGGTCAAAATTATAGATTTTTCTTTTATGCCAAAAATCATTAGGACATTCAGTAAAGATCATGTTCCATGAAGATATTTAATACATTTTCTACAGTAAATATATCAAAACTTAATTTTTGATTAGTAATATGTGCAGCTAAGAATTCATTTGGACAACTTCAAAGGTGATTTTCTCAGTATTTTGATTTTTTTTTGCACCCTCAGATTCTAGATTTTCAAATAGTTGTATCTCGGGCAAATATTGTCCAGTCATAATAAACCATACATCAATGGAAAGCTTATTTATTCAGCTTTCAGATGATGTATAAATCTCAATTTTGAAAAATTGGCACTTCTATTCTAGAAAAATTGGCATTTCTAGCAGTAATATAAATGTTAAAATGCAATTAAAAAATAAAAATGCCAAAATTAGTAATAGTGTTATAAACTTAAATGTAGAAAATGTAGAATTTTGATATTCACCATATCAAATAATAACAGGTAGGGTTGTATTACACTGTTGGTAATAAACATTGGCTAATAATATTTTTACTGCAGTCTTTTTTTAAATAGCAATTCAACAGTTTGTCAAATTTGTAAGATTTTAACTGTTAAATGCATTTAAGAAGATTGTGACCTTTTAGGAAGGTTCAGGTCAAAATCACCACAGGGCTTTTAAGGTGTTTGAAAAGAGCTATGTTTCATTATGGGATATTATATTATATTATAGTTCATAAAACATGTTATAATACGTATTATTCTCACAACAAAAAGAAATTGGGGTTTGTGACTCTAATGCTTTGAAACACTACATCAAAATGTACCTCATTCATGAAGACTGTTAAAAGATCTAAATAAACAATAAAAATAAAGAAAAGATCACACAGGTAACAAACATTTCTTTTTAAGAATTTAATTAAGCACTTTTTATCTTTAATACAAGACAGTTAGGCAGGAATCACTTTAATGGAATAGCTTACAGCAATAGCAAACAAAATAAAAACTTTATGTAAAAATCTTAATCTCTATATATATATATATATATATATATATACTGTATATATATATATATATATCTGTCTGAATTTCTGTCTGAGTATCTATCTGATTCTCCATCTATATGAATATCTGAATATATATTTGAATATCTTTCCATTTATATGAATATCTATATACCTATGTGAATATGTAACAATCTATATAAATATATTTCTGAATACCTGTCCATCTATATATCTGAATACCTATCTATGATTAAGTTCAATCAGTTTTTAAGTTGGCAGTAAGTCTCATTATTATTAATTGTCCTTTGTACTGTACATTTCTACAATCGTTCTTTTTCAAACAATGAACTTACCTGTATTGTCCAATAATACTTACTTGATGAAAAAAGAGAGATCCGATACGGACAACACAAACAGTCTTCTTAAAAAACAGTTACATTCAGTAATTAAATAAAGAAAAAAGGACAAACATCTCCAGTGATGGTCTGTGCTGATCCTGGCATCATGATTTAGTCCAAAACCTGAGGAGACACAAGAAAATATGACAGAATTAGTATCAGTTTGACTCATGACATTTGAAAAAAATATAATACAAACTCCTATTATAGCCTATGTTTTATAGCATATCAGTATCTTTTTGCAAATCGCCAAGCCGTTCACTGTACAGCATCTGAATGAGGTGTGGCTTGAGCACAGACTCGGATGAGAGGGGAGGGGTTGAGAATTGATTGACAGCACACAGAAGCTGGGATGCTCAGTGTCTCGTGTTCGGGGATGACGCTGAGTGTGTGCTGCCCTCCCGCCGCCACGCCACAGCATGAGTGTGTTTACCAGCATGCAGGTTGAAGGGGCGGGGAAGCAGACTTTATCAGCCGTGATGTTTGACCCCGAGCCTAGAGCCAGACAGGGGTCAGGGGAAGGACTGTCTGGGCACTGGGATTGACCCCAGGGCTGTGGGGGTGGGGTGCTTGTTGGTTCCAGTCTAGGGTGCTTAATATCACCTCTGGGGATTGAGATGCAGACAGCTCAACGACTGACCCTGCTTAATCATCAGTGCGCAACGTCTAGTCTGCTTGGTCATGGTACAAAGTCATGGTGGGTGGATATGATGTTCATCAAACATGGCTTCCATCATTTTATTGTAACACACACACACACACACACACACAAACACACACACACAAACACACACACACACACACATATATAAGAAGGCCTTTTAAAATGGTTATAAATGCTATATGTATTCTGTTGCAAAAATGCAATCAGATATACCTGCAGCTATGTAAGCAGCATTTTTCTGATGAAATTCATAATATTATTGTACTAAATTAAATGAAAAAGAAACAAAAGAGAAAAAGGAAAAGAAAAAAAATGTCCATGGTTTGTCAATTTTATCTTACACTATTGAGATACAATGCTCATTATCCAGCTAGTGTCCAAAACAGGACGTGTTTTATTGGACGAGAGTCATGAATGTGATTCATTTGAATTCTCAGACTGTAAACAAACAGCTAGCTTGATGCTAAGCTAGCAAGCGTATGGAGTCGTTTGGGAGGACACGTCGCACCAAAGTCGTCAGGAGATGGTCTTATGTACCCAGCGTTTGGGTGGGGGCAGGAATCGCCCTTCTTCCCCCCCCATCCCCCACCCCCCACACACAGAGAGAACGCACGCCTACGACTAAGGCAGAGATTCTGTGGAGGGGGGTGCCTTGTCCTCAATTCAGACAGTACTGTCTGATGGCCCATTAAGATTTGAGTCCAGGACTGTGAGGGGTGAGGGGGAAAGCGCTGGTTAACCCCCCTGGACTTCTGCTGCAGCTCCTGGGTCCTATTATTTGAGGCAAGCTGTTGGCGGCATAATAATTCTGCATCACTCAGTCATGAATCGGCTCGTATGAGGAGCGGTGCATGAAATAAAGGTGGTGCAGAAGAGGCCCGTATGGGATGAAGGAAGCATATGCTCACGCTCGGACTGACAAATATCCGGTGGACTCAATGAAAAAGGTTTACATAGCTTGCTAACTGGTTACTTGCATCACTCTGCAGGGAAGAGGAGGAGCCGGGAATCATGCAGCTGAAATGACCTGCATTCGTTTTTATTTAGTTTTGGATTTTTTGCCTAATGATACATACTGCCAAGAGAGAGGAAAGGAAGTGATGGCTAGAAATGTTGTAAACCAGACTTGAATTTGCACCATCCAGATGAGCGCCACAGATTAATGTGTCAGAGCACATGCACTAGCCACTAGACAATTTAAATATTATGTTTATGTTATTATTTATTATTTAAATGTTTAAGAAATAAATGTAATTATAAAAATGTTTTAAATATTTATCATTCAGATTAAATCATAATTTAATTATTATTATTATTATTAAAAAGGTTTTTAATGTATTTTAAAAACACAATAAACATACATATAAATAAAATATGTAATCTAATATTTCTAATAATCTAACATTTTTAAATGTTAAATAATATTTTAATAAAGTATAATTTTTCAAGATCTATCATTAATACAAATATATATTAATAAAAATTCATGTTTTTAAAATGTATACCTAATTATCAGAAGAATAAGAGAATTACTTATCACATTTAAAAAATAAATATTTTATTAATATATAATGTTTCTTAGCATGGTTATTTTAAAACATGTTAAACATTTTTTTTTTTTTTACTTTTTTTATTAAAAATAATTTATCACAGTTATGATGAAATAACTGTCTTGACCTGGCATGTAAATAAAAATCACTTAAATGGGTAAAAACAAAAAGTATTAAAATAAAATATATTTAATATCATGTTTGTATTCTATTGATATTATGATGCTAAGCGCAAGCTGTGTTTTTCAAAGAAGAAAGGCGGTAAAATACATGCCACTAGATCACTGTTTGCATCAATCAGGTATAATGTGGGCTATAAATAACCATGACCAGCAGGTGAATGAGAGAGAGACACCAGGCAAGGCCAGTGGAGAAAAGCATCCAGTCCCCAATGACACCACTCTCTCCATAAAGGGGGGCTCATACCGAGCGTTGTTCCCCTGTTTAACACTGCTTTATAACAACTATTCTCTATGTACTCTCTCTATGTAAGCAAAGACTTCCCTAGGGTTGCCAGGTCTGCAGTGAAATGCACATTTACATCCTGTGTGTTCCCCTGTTTGCTAGTCAAATCTGTTTTGGGGTGTAGCGAGATGTCTGACCATACAAACCCCCCTGATCTTGACCTCTAGGGTCCTTCCTCACCTGCAGCTGAATAGAGCAGCTGGGCCGTCTAGCCAGTGAATGACTGAATATTTGACACTTTTACTCGTTCCCATGCTAAGTCGCTTCCTGAGATGATATTAAGACCGTCTTTGTGGGGGAGAGAACTATTTATTGTGCTTGGTGTACTGTGACAGCCATTATCTGTGATATTTCTCCTCGTTTAGTCATAATTGCAACATATGGACATTTATTAGTAAACTTACATGAAATCTGAGCATTCACACTGACACATTTAAATCTGATTTCACTCCACATTTAAATGAAGTTTATAAACATTGAATTTCATTTGTATTTTTGGCGTTTCAACAACACAAATGTCTGCATCAATGTGCTAAAAAAGCTGTTTTTTTTTCTGTACTGGCTACCAAAGCATAATGAACACAATAATTTCAAGTTCATTAACAAATGTCTATATTTTTATTTTAACCTATGTTTCATTTTCCGATGTAAACATAGATTTGTGTAGTCGAAACAACAATAAAATTATGAAATTTTGTTTACAAACCCGATTCAAATGTGCCTGAATACTCAGATTTCAAGTTTATTAATAAATGTCCATAATTTATTTTTCTTATGATTCATTTTCTATACATAAAGCATTCTTTTCACTCAATATGTGCTTGCGTATCTCTAAAGTTCATCTGTGTTTTCTTTAGCTCATTAGATGTGATTTTATGGTACCTTTAAATGCCTATCTGAAACAAGTTTCCTTAAAAAGAACCTTCATACATAAAACGCTGTCTGTTTAGTCATTCACTTTAGATTTCGGACAGAACAAGTACTGTACGATAGACCATCACGCTCCCTCCCTCGCCCCTCTCTCTCCACTTACAGCATGAGGACCCCTGTATACTTCCTTATGGCTGCCTGCAATGTGCCTGTCTGAAATGCAAAACAACGGAGTTGACGTACCGGGAGCAAAACATAAAAACTCATTATTCACTGTGGATCACAGCGCATTAGATGAATGTAATTACTTTCAGTTGCGGTTTATTGGGGGTTTATGTGACCTGTTCTGGCAATACAGGCATTTTCTTCTTCTCATAATCTACTGCTGAGATGCAACTCATTTTTACAGACAGCTGTATTCTGGTACACAAGATCCAGCAAAGCTGGTGGTCTCCCTGCTTGCCTTCATCTGAATACATTTACATGAAAATTGCGCTAAGCTGGCAGATACTAAGCACCGCTGAGACTTCACCGAGCAAGACAGTGTCCAAAAAAAATCATACTATACATACAAATCAGACAGCATCTCGACTGAATCAGCCACATATTCACCACAGTGTCACGATCTTACTGCAATCCCATAATTATGTAATCATAACAGAACAATCCAGATGGGAAAAGAGCTGCTGAGCAGAACAGAATGTGGCAGAATATTATACAAAGGTAAAATTGAATGTAATGCAAGTACAGAAATAGTGCATCATGTGCGTGCACTGTAAACATATTGTTTGTCAGGTAACAAGTCAAAATTACTATGACTATTAATATGACTGAATCAACCTGACTACACCAGGTAACATCAAAAATATGCCAATATGGTAACTGCAAATTTCTGCAAATGCACATGAACATACAGGATAACATAAAAGGACATATATATGTCTTTAAAAAAAAACATAATTCAGTACTCAACTTATACTGTACATGTCTAATATTTAAACAAACATAAAAAGATTGTTGTTGTTGTTGTTAATAAAAATAATAAATAAAACATTTAAAATGTGTTAATTCATATCTAATATATTTCTTAATTTTCACCTGTAAAATGTTTAAACAAATGTAAAAAGGTTGTTGTTGTTAATAATAATATTAGTAATAATAACGTGCAGAACACGTAGGCAGATTACTAAAAAGAATGTGTGGTGTGTAACCTGAGTTATCAGGAGAAACAAAAAGGACAAGCACTTTTAGTGGCTTTCCTCAATGGCAGCTCATCAGCGTCTTTATGAACATTTCTCCGTCATGTTAACAGTATAAAATTAATTCTCTGCAATGTCTACTGCATGCACTGAACGCGGTAGACCAATCAAAAAGGACTAGACCATCTAACCAATCACAGCAGAGTAGGCTCACGGAAAGGAAGGGTTCAGAGAGATTGAATCTTCGAACTCCTTCGAACGAATTGTTTATGAATCACTGAGAATTCAGATGAAATTAAATGTATATTATGAGAAAACGAAAGTTTTTTGATCTTTGCATGTAAACCTGTTGTAGGAAACTCCCAAAACTATATTAGGAACCTTAAAAATAACATAATGGGGCACTTTAAGATCAATACCAATAACTAGAGTTTTCTCATTTTTTAGAGTCACTTTTTAGAAAATATTGATATTTATCAGCATTATATCAGCCATATTTTGGTTAAAAACGGGCAAGGTGCACAAGTGCTGGATTCTGTAAGAACCAATTACTCTTTAAAAAAAAAAATAACATCATATACTTGAGTCCGAGAGCAGCTCTAGAGATAGAACAAATGAACACGAGGGCTTGAGGGGGGTCAGCGAGGAGGAGGTGAAGCCCCAGAGGCGAGCGAGTGTCAACCCCAGCTGGGCGGACATTTTGTTGACATGCTGATAGGGATTTAAGCAGTGGGTGGGTGGGTGTGCATGCATGTGTGAGCTAGGTGAGAGAATGAGCCGGAAAGGGGGGAAGGAAAGAGAGAGGCTCACAACAGCGGCGTTTCTAAGCTTGATTTCAGCGCGAGCTGAGACGATTAGGGGGAACGGGGAAGGACAAGGAAGAGGGGCCTCTCTGGGAAAGATGGGGACCGATCCATTGAGATGCTGGAAACGGGGGGGTTGGCACGGGGGGGACTTTTTCAGCTGAGCTAATGAAGCATAGGTGGAGATGAATAATGGAATCTTCCAGAGGGTGGGCTGGTGTCTTCGTTTGCTATTCAAAAACTTGGTTTCTTTGGAGAAACATGTTGAGAGGAAGAAAAGCCCTCCTCTTAAAGGGGTATCATTGTTTACACTGCAGGAGACGGACAGCGGGAACAAATGCGGTGAAACCGATGATGCCTCCTTGCGACCGATGCTAGAAATAAATTCCCGTGAACTTCTTTAAAACAAGCTCATGATCTTGTAAATTAACAGATTTTTAAGAAAAAAAAAAAAAAACAGTTGCCAGGTTTGCACAGAAAAGAATCCACAGTAATAAGCACCCCCTTATTTGCTAGTCAAACACGTTTCAGGGTGTAGCGAGACGTCTGACCATACAACAAATCCCCTGACCTTGACCTCTAGGGTCCTTCCTCACCTGCAGCTGAATAGAGCAGCTGGGCCGTCTAGCCAGCGAATGATTGAATATTTGACACTTTTACTCGTTCCCACGCTCAACCGAGACGATATTTAGACAGTCTTTGTGGGGGAGAAAAAAATTTACTGTGCTTGGTGTACTATTATCTCCTCGTTTAAGGCCCATTCACACCAAGAACGAGAAATATACAGAAAACTATATTAGCATCCACACCAAGGAACGATACAGTTCTGTTTATCATAAGCACATGCTGCTTACATATATATATTTGGTATGTTGACTCAAATCGGTTTCGTTTTGTGTAGTCTAAACAACAAAAAACACGTGAAATCTGATGTTTTTTAATATGATCCAAATGTGGTGTGAAATCAGATTAAAATGTATCTCAGTGTGAATGCTAACGTTTGAAGTAATTTTTTGTCATTCAAAACACTAAATCTGTATAAAACCATATAAAATGTGTTATTTCATATGAAGCTGTCTGAATACACTCATTTTACATCACTCTCTCCTGAACTATGTGGTATTCACTATGTAGTGAACGAGTAAGCAGTTTTAGACACAAGACACGCAGGAAAGTGCAAACCGGCTTGCTTCTGTTCTCTCATGTTCCTTGTGAGTTTAACACTGCAACTACAGTAGATGTCATGATGAACAAGAACAGAGGAAAACTCAAACAAATAGATCAGATTTTATCATCTGCAAAAAAAAAAAAAATGGACAATCAGTCCTAAAACCTGGATTGAAAACAAATTGAATTTGTGTGCAGTGTGAACAAAACATCAAAGGGATAGTTCACCAAA
The DNA here is from genome assembly GCF_018340385.1 of Cyprinus carpio. NCBI lineage: Eukaryota > Metazoa > Chordata > Actinopteri > Cypriniformes > Cyprinidae > Cyprinus > Cyprinus carpio. Next base: position 9,997,657 of record NC_056593.1, on the reverse strand, counting down.
AAATTAAAATTCTGTCATCATTTACTTACCCTCATTCAGTCCATACCTGTAGGACTTTCAGAACACAAGAGAAGATACTATCAAGTACTATTGGAAGCCATTCAACATTATGGACCTTATTGACTTCCATTGTATGCATCAAAAAAAAAAAGAAGAAAAAAAAGAAAAGAAATTTCTCCAAATATCTTCTTTTGTGTTCCACAGAAGAAATTGTCATAGAGGTTTGGAACAACATGAGGGTTAGTAAATAATGGCAGAATTTTAAGTTTGGGTGAACAATCCCTTTAATGGCAGGATATGAGGTACAACACAAAAATTCAACACTAATTTGAAGTTACTTGTCAGACCCTCACCCCAATCTTACACTTTCTGTCTACATCTGTCTACATCTCGTGCGACCAACAAAACCATTTGCTACGGAACGGTACTTTCTCATTCCCTCTCCTTCTCCCTGTCTGTCTATCTTGTTCCCCGTCTCCTTTCTCTTCTCAGCGTACAGACAGACCCGAGCTGGTCTGAAGCAACGTTTTGAAATGGTGGGGGGTGCAGTTCGGGGGCATTTTCATTACGGTCAAATCTCAGGCCCGGCTCTTCAACGTGGCCTGTGCCACCGAGCCGACAGTTTAATCATACAAAAACAGCACTCCATTCCCATTTCCCACTCTCTCCTTCACACACACCACTTCTCGCTTCATAATTCCGTGCCCCACACACTCCGCAAACAGCGCTGTGTTTTGAGGGCTTAAAAATGACATAATCAGTGACTTGGATAAACGCCTGTTTTCCCTCCAACTGTAATCAGCTGTGGTCAACGCTAGAGTGTTTTTAAAGGGCCGGTAGCTTTTTTTTTTTTTAGATCAAGGTGAAGCACAATTTTATGCTTTTGATAATGCTGATGTATTGTACTTGATCTTGGAAATAGCTTATTAGCGCTAGAACAAAATAAAGAGTAAAACTTTGACGTTAAATAGATGTGTCATAAAAAATGTTCTGTGATTCTGAACAAATATCCTTTTTTAAATCAATCAGCTAAAATACTAAGCATTAGGAACAAAACAGTTTAGACTAGTATGCTACATGCTAATCAGCTTTATTTAACAAATAAAGAAAGTTATCATTTAAAAATATCTTAAAACATTATAAAAAGAGCTGGTAATAGGCCTGCACACGGGAAAACGTTTACAGTCATTTAGAAGGTTGCTGGCTTTAAGAAATAGAAAAGGAAGTGTCCTTTATCAACTAAAATGCCAAGCATTAAGAAATTAACTTTTCAGATCACTAGTACGCTACATTTTCACAACAAAATCAATTATTAAGGTCTTTTTTCCATAAACACAGCATGGTAGCATGCTAAATGCTAAAAGTTGTTATACAAAAAGTTCATGAGTGCTTTGTGGTAAAAGGTAAATCTGCTTAAAATATTATGAAATATTATGAATACACATATATATATATTGTGTTGCCAGAATCCCTTAGAAGTCTTTAGCCTGGCTAGCCACTTTTCAGATCACAGGTGGAATAAAATAAATAAATAAAAAAGCTGCATATCACCCAGGCAGAACTGAGCAGTGCCAATAAATGCTTTTAGCAACTATTACTTCTGTGGGTGGACCACATTCAATCAATAACCAAGCAAATAAAAGCAGCGGGCACTCAGAGCATAGAATCCCCCTCATAACATTGAGATAGCGCTGAAGTATGGCTAACATCAAAACATTAAACATATAAGCCCGTCTCCGCAAAGAGGGGAGCCACAACGCTCTCATATGCTCATGGAAATGCAAAAAAAAAAAAAAAATGGTCTGACTGTTTTTCTTCAAGGGTAATCAGGAATTGGAGAAAAGCTTATGGCAGACAGGCAGGGAAGGGATTTTTTATGTTGTCATTTTTTATATTTTGATAGAGTGTTGGAGCCAGGATACCACTCGTTTGAGATAGTTCAGCCCAGTTATTAAGTTTTAAGACTTACAGGCCTTCAAGGTAAAAGTGTAAAAGCTTTACAAGTGGGTATGTAAGACAGCCGGAAGGAGTATGGTTTCATGTTGTGAGAACAACTGAAGCCTGGTAGCTGTTACAACAGATAATAAAAAGGTAGCTCTAATAAATTAATTGATAGGCTCTAAAAGAAAATGAATATAATAGAATAAAATATAAAGTATAAAACATGATAATAAAAATAAAATAAAAATGATAAAAAATAAAATAAAATATGGTTTCATGTTATTAGAACAACAGCTGAAGCCTGGTAGCTGTTGTTAAAAAGGCAATTCTAAATTTAAATTACATTTAATTGATGAATTAATTGAAAGGCTCAACTAAAATAAAATGAAATGAAATAAATGTTATGAGAACAAATTAGATAAATTCAGCTCTAATAATTTAATTCAAAGACTTGTTTTAATTTTAGTCATCATTAACTCGTCATCATTTAGTTGTTCAAACCAAAATAAGTCATACATGTTTGGAATGACATGAGGGTGAGTAAATGATGACAGAATTCAATTTTGGAGTGGCTAATCCTTTAATGTGAAACTAACTGCGGTATCCGCACAGACAGGACAAATCGAATCAACAAATCAACATCTTGTGATGCCTAAATCTTGTGCTGTCCACCATAAGTCTACACCTGTACAGCAGGGGTGGGAGGTTAACATATCGCTGGGTCCTGGTGAAAACGTGGCCTTTCTTCTGGCACCTAATGGGCGTAACACTCGCCCCTCCTTCCCCTCCTTTCCTTTCCCGCCTTTGCAGGCTACTAACAGGATTTACTGTACTCAGCCTCCCTGCCTAGCTTTGTGTTGAATTATGCATAATTGCACTAGTGTACTCACACGCATGACTAATGCTGCGATTAGCATAAAAGCTTTTTGGTTTTCCTTTTTTGTGTGTGTGTGTGTGTGTGTGTTTTGAAGAGAGCTTGAATGGCACAAGATTTGCAGTGTGTGTGTGTGTGTGTGTGTGTGTGTGTGTGTGTGTGTGTGTTTGTTTAGGGGGACCATGGGGTGCAGTAGCCTTGCGAGCGTGTCAGGCTATATATAATTTTGTCTGGTTCAGGCTAAAACATATGGGCTCCCCAGCTGTTGTAAATATGCAAATATGGAACGAACACAGACTGACTGACCCAGACGTACAGCTCTGCTGCTAATATGCATTTTAGACATCAAGTTGTACAGACAGACGCATAAGCCACCCCCCCACTCACCCAAAAATTTAACTGCCCTCTCCTCCCAATTTAAACCAAATCACCCCACCCACATGACATATCCCACCTATGAACCACAAACAATGACCAATATGAGAAACTATTATTCTAGACAGCTAACAGCACATTATTGTCACTAGCATCCAAATGGCTAGTTTTAAAAAGGTAACCAAAGCAAAATAAGAAAGAAAAAAAGAGAGAAAAAAACAATACAACCTAATAATATAAAACCGATCCCTCTAAATTCTGATTGGATGAACTCAAATATGTAAAATAGCTAAAATATGAACATTCAATATGAATTTGTTAAGTTGCTGAGCAACATAGCAAGTAAATGTTGTGTCCTCCTTAACAACAACCAAAAATAAATTTGCAATTTGCACTTTATTCTACTCCGCCGCAGCAGAGTCACCGTCGGGCCGATCGGGGCGAGGCTTGGTGACGTTGCAGACGGGGGAGGGTCCTACCATCCCCCAGCGTTTCAGGTGTTTTCATGTCTGTTTGGTCGTGCAGTTTCATTTCCTTTTCCCTTTTTTTCAGCTTGCAGCGCCACCAAGTGGCCAGACGCAGCGCCCTTTTTTCTCCTGACCACAGACTGAGCCTGTGCATAGGCGTGCCGATTTGGGTGAAGTGATCTCATTCCTTTCTCTTACATGTAAAAATTGTAACGCAATCTTTGCAAAAACCTTTTTTGTACTTCCGTATGGTCAGACGAGATGGCAAAATCGCAAGATACTATGACTTGGCTCAAGGTGCTATATGATTTTTTTCCCTTTTACATTTACAAGGTTTAGGTTTAGGGTTGTACACTTTTGTAAGTACATTTACAAATCATTTAGCCATCTGGTGCAAACTATTACAAATTTTAATCGGATCTAGACGGTTTCAGCTACTACGATGCTACAATTTCAAGCTAAAATATAGCTGCAAGCAGCAATTATGGGGCCAAGCACTACAGAAGCAAGCATCAGACCAACTGCAGGAATGAGTAATTTAGGCCATTTTAAGATAATTTAAGTCCAAACGGCTGAAAAATCATATAAAACTACTAGTAATATGATTTATTGGCTTATCACTTTTGACCAATAGGTGGCGCTGTTATGAAATGTACTGTGCTGTGTTCTGTGTGATGTGATAATAGCACACACAAAGTTTGGTGTCATTATGTCAAAGCTTTGCAGAGATACAGCAGTCATTTTAGCATCAAGCCTGAAATTTGTAGTGGCGCTGTATGAAAACGGTTTCATCTATCAACATGAAATCCATAACTGTTTGTCAGCACGGTCTGAAAATGATCTGATTCGATTTTGGTGAAAATTGGACCTACAGCTGAGAAGGAGTTTGAAAAAGTATGTTTTCAACATAAATCAAAATGGCGGATAGGAAGTTTAGCTGACTATGGTATAATTGGTATGTGTGCTGTCGGCATGAACCAATTAATATTTTGAGACCAGTTTCATTACAATAGGCTAATGCAATGAAAAGTTATTAGCATTTTTAGAAATTTCTTAAGTAATAGTTAATGAATGGTTTATCACTCTTGACCAATAGGTGGCGCTGTTACCAGATTGATGTGGCGTGGTCAGTGTGAAATGACAATGGCACATACAAAGTTTGGTGTAAATATGTCAAAGCTATGCATAGAATCATATGTGCATATGCGACTAAATCTTCACTCTGGGCGACTAAATGATGTCTAATATTAGCCAATGGCTAATAAATTCTCAGATTTTACTCGCCACTCTGTGAGGCCAAGTATAAGTTTAGCACAGATATATGTTCACTCACCAAAAGCATTTTACAAAAAAATTCAAAATGGCAGACATCCAAAATGGCTGACATGGGAAAACTGGTTATCATTTGTTTAGTCAGTTTTGTGATATTTGGCCAAACCATTCAGAAGTTATATGCAAAAATATGCATTTCTCATATCTCCTGACCACTAGGTGGCACAGCAACAAGAAACACTTCAGGTAGTCTCAGTTCATGCTTTTTATAACACACTCTAAGTTTGGTCTCAATACACCAAACTGTTGCGGAGATACAGCCTCCAATCCATTTTTGCATGCTTTTCGTCAAATTTGTTTTGCAGTTATTCAAGAACAGTTTGACTAATCAACTTGAATTCCATAACTTTTTGCCAGCATGGTCTGAAGATGATCTAAGCCAATTTTGGCGAAAATCAAACAAACCGTCTAGGACAAGATCGAAAAAGTAAGTTTTTAGTTTTTTTAAATATTGAAAATAGAAATAAAAATTAAAATTTTCAATTTTTGGTTTTTGTTGTTTATTCTCGCCATCGATTTTGTGCCTTATGGTTCAAAAGTTATTAGCATAAACATGAGTGAAACTTTGGACAAGTGGTGGCGCTAGAGAGTTTGAGTTAGAGACTCCAAACTTGCTATGGTTAATGTTGAGAGTGTCCTCTATCAGTGTGCCAAATTTACAACTTTCCCACAAGCAGTTCTATGGGCTGCCATAGATTCAAGAGCAGAAGAAGAAGAAGAAGGCCAACTGATACAACAGATACAACAAAAGTTCCCCTAATTATTGAGGACTTTAAGGTCTGTGTGTTTTTGTTAATACATTCCATTCAACTTAAAGTCAATTGAAAGAAAAATGTAAATGAATAAAATCTGACTCAACCAAATAACCACTTTATTGGCGCAGCTAAAAAAAACCCCACAGACTTGTACTCAGACATCTCCCTGAGCATGCAGGCTAACTGCCTAAGCCCCTTTCAGATCTTCAGCTCCTCTGACATGATTGTAATAAAACAAGTGTGAAGTTTTGTATTGTAAGGAGGAACACAATGTTGCCCGGCAAGCGTTTGTGTGAAGGGCGCGGATTGTCGGGTCCCACGGCACAGCAGTGCACCAGGGCCTATGGTGAGGAGTGCTGTGCATGCTAATGAGGTCATTATGGGAGGCTGTCTGGAACCGGGCCCTGCGAGTGAGGGATTTACGTAGCTAGACTACCCAGTTGCAGATGTCACAGATGGCACAGGCATCAGATGCTTTGTGTGTGTTAACACCATATTTTTCTTCCATTTCGAATGACAGAACGCTACCGCAGCTTAACATAAAGACAGACAGACTGTAAAAGGATACAAGCAATCAAGGAAACAGGCACATATGCCCTGTGTGTTTCAAAAGCAGCATAAATTACTGGCCCGACCAATAATATACAAGGGGAATAAGCATATTCAAATGCAATTATCTGGAAGCCAAATAATCGCCCTTGATTAGGCAGATGGGCAGCGTTTAAGATGGCGTTTTTGTCGAATGCGCTACCAAGTGGAGTCGTGACAGGATGACGGGTATCTATACAATTGTCTGGCACTTTGTTTGTTTTACATAATGCAAATCAGGACCTTCAACCAGCAACTACAACACAACATAAAGCTAACATTACTTAACCCAAGCATACAGATTACTGAAATCTTTGCTTACCGAATCCAAATTGTTCCCGTTGAGCATCCAAGGATACAGGAACCATCCACTGCCACCAGCACTCCACTTTTTGAATTGTTAACATCTAGTTCAGGCCACGTTTTAGTTGTCCACATCCCAATGGATCTGCAGCCTTGTGGGAGCAACTTTTTGGAACTTCTCCATCTCGCACTGTCCTCGATTTCTCTGCAATGTTATTAATACCAATCAAGTGCCATTGTCAATGTTGAAAGCCATTACAAAGTGCCTGGGAAGGTTAAGTGCCAAACCCTTCACCTACAAATCAAGGCCATGTCCTTTTCCGAGCCTCTCGAATAGTGGTGTCCTTAAAAAAATCATGGAAAACCATCATTGAATAGGTGGAAAAAGGATTCAAACTGCTCTCTCATCCCAGTCCATCAGATGTAGAGCACTTTGTGCATGCTTAGGAGGCGGACCACTAAAAAAAGAAGGCCTCTTGATTTAGCGTAAAAGAGATCTCCGTCAAGCACTCATTACAACAGTCAGGGGGAATGTGCACTCATGGCGAAAAAGGAATCAAAGATGGGTGAAAGAAAGACCTTTGACATTCTTTTTCTACTCGTTCTCCGGCAGGCACAGTTTTATCAAGTGATGCCGAGCCTGAAAAGGCCCTCTGGCAGAACCACACATGCACACACACACACACACACACACACAGTCTAGCATGAAGAGCGTCAAGGCTGTTGGCCCTCTCTTTAGCTGATGCGAGTTGACTGAGATTGGGCTGTGAGAGAGAAAGCTGAACACTTGGGCTCCCATGGCTCCATGGCTGGAGGTAGCGTTGGGTGACCCCTGGCAGCATCTCTCCTCAGTATTGATTTCTCTCCCTCCTCGCTGCCGAGGAGCCGGTAGCCAGCGGGGAAAGCGAGCTGCCTCGCCTGCCCACTCCGGCGCTCCCTGGCTGAACCCTGCCGTCTCTCAGAGACCTGAAGATGGAGAGTCGGGACCAATGGAAGAGAGCCCATGGCGGTCCGCAGCTGTGTTCACCTGCTCTGGGTTCACTCCTCCACCACTATCGCTACTCCCACTCTCCGCTCGTCTTCCGACTCCTGCCAAAACAACAGCGAGGGAGAGAGAGAAAACAAGTTCAGCTTAACTTTCAGCATTTTGCCCATTGCAAATGTCAATCCGCAGCTTTGATCAGGGAGATGTGCAAGGTGAATGTTTTGGCATCTGCTCTCAGTTAGTAATGTGAACTTTGTAACCTTGGAATAAAAAAAGCTGAGGCAGGAGATTTTTTGAGTTAAGTATGTCAGGCTGAAAGAAACTGTCTGCCAAGTGCACTTACAGACCCTATGCTGATGCTTCCCCCGTACAGCAGACAAAACCTGGACTTTAAACAGGCACTAAGCTACACTACTTGTAAACACAGACAACAGAGGAGGAGGATGTTTTCTTGTTTTCGTTTCACTTCCTCATTCTCTGGAATCATTTAAATTATTTCGGCCACCAATTGTCATGCAAATTAGTTCAAAAGGACATTCCATTATGGACTCACTGTGCATTTAAAGCATGAAAAACATTAGCTAACAATGGCTAAACTGCTAACTTGACTAATAAACATCCATAGGTTTTTCAGATTTTTAGATATTTTACTAATTTCTACAAATGTATTCATTTCCGTGACTTTTCACTTTTCCATAATATTCACAGATTTTCTTGACCATGGGAACCTTGTAAACCATCCCACAATGTTCCTATTTAACCGGTGGCCAATACTTCAACTAAAAAAAACTACAACACTAATGCATGTTCTAAAGCACTGAAAGTTTCACCTCAAAATGACGTTGGTTAAAAGTGGGTTAAGTGCCAAAAAAATGGGGCACCTCTTCGGAGTAGGGGGCAGGGTGAAACTGAGGGGGCGAGCTGTATGTCTCAGACACAATAATACTATTCATTGCGTCCAGACATGGGTGTTAACACCCCTCTGGCAGGACACAATGGTGCTCCCTGGCATTGAGACAGCCTTGCTGATATTGTTAGTTCAGGGCAGCGTTCAGCCGGCTGCGGGAGAAAGCGTCAACATTGTGCCGGGCCGGCAGGACGGGCGGAGGGAGGTGCAAGGAGAAAAAAGAGAGAACAGTGTATCTGTCAGCTCGAAGGGAAAGGGCTGGGGCAAAAAAAAGGGAGGAATTGGAGGGGGCCGGGGCATAGCATTGGACTTGTGAATAACAAAAAAAAAAATCCCTTAAAAGAAGATGGGGGTGAGAAAAAGATTGCACTATAAATATTATTGAAGGGGAGACGGGAAAGGAGGCGGATGGGACGGGACGGGTGTGAAGGTTGGGGCTGGGAAGATGCTTTCTGCGTTTAGGTGCATTTCATGCTTGCCATAGTTACAAAGCACAGGGGAACAATGAAACTGTGTGGGGATGGATAAAAAAAAAATATTCAGGGAGCTTACAAGGGAGAGCGTGAGAGAATACGAGCGAGCAAAAGAGGGAGGGCACTGCTGCAGTCGCCTCATGGTCGAGATCAGGTACAGCCCAGATATCCAACTACCGCGAGATGTACATCTCGTCAGCTTCCCCCTTCTTTCTTCTGTGTCCACCCCCAGGAAAGGAGGAGGAGCGAAGTGGCAAAAAAGACAATTTGAGAGGGGCGAACTGTCCAATACTTGATTAGCAGGCAAAATATCATATAATCTACAATCACAAACACACAGTGTTTCAATGTCCCACCACAGACATTGAGGTCCTACACCATATTCAGATTAGTGTTTGATTGATACATGTTTTTGACACTCATATAATTCCATTTGCTCACAACTAACCCTGACTATGTGGCAGAAATTCTTTCCAATGTATTCTAACAAGTAGCTTTGTAGCACTTACCAACATTTATGAAATATTTCATTGGGAATAGACATGTATCTGTGTACTTAAGGCCTATATATATATATATATATATATACACACATCATAAAGGAAGACATGATACATACAATTTTTATTATTATTTGCTGCAACTCATCACTGATGTCAAACTTGACGTAATGTTGTCATGCGGCAAGTTTGAAAATGCTCAACCATGAGCATTCAAAGATTATCAATGAATAATGATTTGAATTTTAGTCTGTTTATTATACAAAGCTAAAATATAAAGACTGGAATGTAGAAAATCATGTGGACTACTTTTATGATTCTAGTTAATTTTGGATAGGTTGTATGTTTAGTTGTATGTAAAATATTCTTCAAAATTGAGTCAAAAATAAAAGAAATGTTATTTTGGGGTGAACTATTCCTTTAATATAAAGTACACTCTGCATAAGATGATCTTTAATTTTTATTATTATTATTTTTTTAACAGATGTGGAATACAAAATAAAATAATCCAAAGGCTGTATTTGCCAAAAACGAAAAACATACCAAAGTATTGCCTCTCTTTTACACCAGTAAAGCCAATCAATCTGCCCTTGTGAGTTCCTATGCAATGCTGCAGAGGTTTAAGAATATCTCTGCAAATTCTAAGATCAGACTCTCCATGCTACAACACAACTTCAAACAAAACTGAAAAGGCATCATTTAGCACACAGCTCAATGGCACCAGTTTTCCCCTTACACAAATAATGCACACTTTTCAAAAGATCTCCAGTTTCAAGGCTTCTTCTGCACAACACCAACCCTGCTTTTCAAGAACACTACTTTATGAAATGCTACTGTTTGCTTCCCTTCTGGTTAACACAGAGCATTTGTTCCCATGGCAACCTCACCTCCTCTTCCCTCTCTGACTGACTGGGGGTGGGGGGGGGTGTCAGCGGGGGCACGGCCCTGCTGAGGACACGCCCCCTGCATCTCACTGCAACCCTTGAAGGAGAAACACAGTGTGATTTATCATCAGTACTGGTGTGAGAATTTTTGTATTTTAATGCATTCACTTGCATTGTAACACATTTTGCTGCAGTATACAAATTAACTACTTGAAACTACCTAAAATACTTAATATGCAGAGAGAGACTTCACCCAAAGTTCACACAGTTCACCCAAAAATGTTAACTATGTCATCATTTACTATGTTTCACTTACAGACTGCTGTCTGTCCCGATTAAACCCATTCAAACAGACTGACAGTGCAGAGTTGGTTGGAACTAATCGAGAGCTCCATGAACCACGTGAACATGTGGCACCGGGATCAAAGCATGTCACAACTCTGTTTCTCAATGGGTCTGATTTGAACATTCCGACCAGTCAGCACAGCAACACTGGCTCAATCAATGGAGTGAATTTAAGGGCGTGGCTACCTGTTCAACACAACCAATAGCAGATGAGGGAAGTGGTTTTAGAAGACCAGTTTGAAAACAATCATTCTGTTTGTTCTCACAGAAATTACACACTCAATTTTAACATTATGAGCTTGTAGATCATATATCAATACTGAAGTTTCCTACTTCCACAGCCTTCCCAGTGTATTGGATTCACAGGTCACCATTATGTCTGACATAATCTCCACATCACAAATGCTGCAGCTCAACTACAGCAGATCACAGTACAGTACACAGTCAGCTCAAGCCAAGCTGTTGGCATCACTCGCTCTGATAACAGGCCGTATTATTGGGACAAGATGTTTGATGTAGAGGCCAAATATCCCCTCAGCGCTGCGACATAGATCACAGCACCAACCAGTGTCGGCTCTGGCTTTTCTAACTCCTTACTGAGACCACAGGGGAGCTGTTCCACTCTGCATCAGTAGGTCTCCTCGCCACTGCCGTTTCATCTCCACGGACTGTCTTCCAGGCCCACATGAATAAGTAACCGCACACACGAGCTCAGCTCTCGGCTTTGATGTGCCGAGTGCCGGTAGCTGTTAGCCGGGCTGGATGAACAGGGCTCTGCCACTCAGGTCAGAGAGCTCACTGGCTGGTGGGTTAATGTACCTCCGTGGCCTGTGGGTAGGTCCTTTATCCCGGTGGAAGGGATTAAACCGGTGGGAGAGGGGCTGGACAATGTGACCCTCCTGAGAGGGAGGAGCACCAGGATTCCCTGCCTTTGAGATGGGTGGTTAACTTCTCACTCAACTCAATTACCTAAGCTGAGTGGGGAGTGGAGAACTCATGAGCAAGAGAATGTTTCAACCAACTGAGAGAGGAAAATCACTAGGGGATTAGTGAAGGCTAATAATGATAGCTAATAAGGAGAATGTACAGTTAGCCGGTCATTGTCGCAAAATATATATCCCCGAAATATCATTTTGACAGTGTTTATTTTGTGATAATGATGGGCTGACTGTACATTATCCAACTACATTACAAAAAGTAATAATAGTATTAATAATAAGTGATAGTATTTAAAATATCATATTATAAGACAATTTCAAATATTTTTATAAATATTACAAATATTATATAATATATATATATAAAATACTATATAATATATTAAAGTATTATATAATATATTAACGCGCAGTATTTTAATATATATATATATATATATATATATATATATATATATATACACACACACACACACACCACACACACATTAATATAGTAAAAAAAAATATTATTATTATTATTACATTTACTAATATTATAATGGTGGTAGTAGTATTTGTAATATATATATATATATATATATATATATAATATTATTTTTATTTATAATATATATATATATATATATATATATATATATATATATATATAATATTATTTTTGTTATCAAATTATTGTTTATCAATTATAAATGCAATAACTATCTTTCACCACTGTCTACCATAACAAAAGTTTTTCTGGGGAACTCTTAAAACTGTGAAATATTTTCTCTATTTGCGGCAAGAAGGTCTAGATCTGAGTCCCAATGAAGAAAATAAGGCAGCGTCTATGTCACATATTTCTTGAAACTAATTTATAGAATTATCTATGCAACTATAAAAGTCTCATACTTTAAACTATGCTATCTAATATGTCTGCAACACATCTGTCATTCAGTGTGAGAAAAATAAGGAAGAACAAAAGTAAAGAAAAAAAACACACACACAAACACACCCTTGAGGTGCTCACAAAAAAAAAGCAGATCCCAAAAACAGATCTTCTCAAGTAGGGCAGAGCCAAATGTAACAGACATGGACATAAAGCTCTGACCACAGAGCATGTTAAATCTCACAAATCTGGAATCAACAGGCGAGACTATGTGACCGCTATGTGTAAAGACAGCCAAAAGCAGAGACGCTATACCAAGCGCACTTAAGACTCTTTATGGCCCTCAGTGGAGCTTTCCTACACCCACCACCTTCAATGCCTGACTAGCCCAGCTAGTCAGGGGGTGGGGTTTTTTCTATACATACACTGCAACATAGCGCAGTCACTTGTCTATCCTCCCTGACCCCTTCATCTTACTCATCAAGGTTAAAGAACTCTCCAGAAAGAGGAAGAGAAGGCTCGGGTGGTACTCGTGCGGCGTGGTGGAAGGAAGAGAGAGGGATTTTCACGGTGAGCTTATCTGTCTTCATAAAAGTTACCGCCTCGGGGTGCCACTGTAACAGAAGCAACCTGAATAAACCCCCGCCAACCCAAACACAATCACACCTCCCACTCAATTCAACAGAAATAGATTTACGAAACGAGGTGACAGCAGATCGAAACACAACATCGTACTGGGAAGCTTGCATCACAAGAAAAAGGCAACACTAATTGCTCAAAATCTTGTCAAAAAAACTTAACTTTTTTTGGCAGTCAGTGATATGTGAATCAGAATCATAATTAAAAATTAAACATTCCTAATCCGTAAAACAAAATTAAAAACGAACAAAAGTTTGAAAAATATTAAATATATTTATTTATTTATTTATTTATTTATTTATCTATATACTTTACTTTTTTCAGTGAAACATAAATGTTTTTGAAGACTATCTTAGCCACAGTTTCCCATCTAATGAAAGCAAATGATGACTTGGGCTGTCGAGCTGCAAAAAAAACATAAAAGTATCATAAATATGATTCATATACTATACTCAAATTCTTCAGAAGCCATATATTACAAATGCAAGATGAAAATACCAAAACTTGCAAGTTGGTCAAACAGCTTCAGTGGCTGACAACATGGCTAACAGCTAGAACAGCACCAAACCAGCAGGATCCTTAAACAAACAAAGAAAATATGCATCCATACACCTTCTCAAAAGGAGGCTTGGAAGACTTTCGTTTTAATTGAAGCACATCTGATCTATTACGCAAGCTAGGCACTAAACAAAAGGCTATTCTGAGCCCCGGGAAGCTCGCTACAACCCCACGCCGAATTAACATGCTGTACGTTTCCCTCATTGTGCTGGGTGATTGCCCCAATGCATCTTCTTGCTCAGCTAATTAAGTGAGTCTCTTCTTTGTCTTGCTGTACTCCAGGAGCCTCTGAATAGGAGAGGGAGGCGAGAGGAGAGAGGCGATGCCAGTGCATGTGCTTGTTTATCAAAAGAATGGGGCTTATTGCAGGACAAATGTACCATAAAGGAGTGTAAATGGCACAAGGTGGGTGGGGAGAGGCAGAAAGACTGTGACACAGTGGTGGAGTTTGTAATACGCCTTTAACAAGATGGGACCTTCTATTGAAGACGAACCCCGGAGAGACACAAGGTCCATATTCGCTAATAGACTGCACGTACAAGGCCGTAAACGTGTATTCAGATGTGTGAGCTCTACAGAAGAGGGAAAAACAAACATGCAATTAAAACTAAGAAGCATTTTATGGATGTTTCAACAAAACACACTAAAAACCAACAAAGACACGCACAAACAAACACGTTCATCTATCTATCTAAATACCCATTTATCTATCCATTTGGTTATTCATCTATCTATCTATCTATCTATCTATCTATCTATCTATCTATCTATCTATCTGAATAGCCATCTATCCATTAATCCATCCATCCATCCATCTATCCATCCATGTGAATATCCATCGATTCATTTGAATATATATATCATCTGTCTGAACATCTATCTATCTGTCTAAATACCAATTTATCTATCCATTTGGTTATCTATCTATCTATCTATCTATCTATCTGAATATCCATCTATCTATATATTAATCCATCCATCCATTTGAATATCCATTGATTCCTTTGAATATATATCTATCATCTGTCTGAACATCTATCTATCTATCTATCTATCTATCTATCTATCTATCTATCTATCTATCTATCTATCTATCTATGACTAAATATGTCAATATTTGGGGAACGGACTGATCTCTGAACAGCAGGTGTCTGTCTGTGCGCGTGCATCCACCAAGTCCTGGCCAGCTTAATTGGCAGAATCTAGGACTGTTGGTCTAGAACTAGACAATGGCCCCAATGTGACCGAAAATAGAGTCAGGGTCTTTTCACGCTGCCCACCCCATCTCCCCAGTCTGAAGGTGGCTGTGTGTACACATGAGTGTGGGTCCGTCTGTGTGCACACACCAAATAAATGAGTTGTGTGTATGCATTGTCCGCGTACACAAGCCCAGTGTATATATTAGCAAAGTGACTTGACCCTGGCAGACTCGGGCCACTGTTTTGCCCCATTGCTGGGTCGTGGGAAAAAGGGAAGACCTCCTTTCACAGCTGCTCTGGCCGTTGCATTGAACCAATGAAGGCGCAGACCCTGTCGCCCCCCTCCCCGCCGGTCCCATTCACTTTGCAGCCTGCTGCCTTTTCATAACGTCCCCCTCTAAACCGCCCTCCTTCTCTCCCGCCCCCCTCCAACACCCTCATCTTCATAAATACACTTCACTATTGAGGCAGTGTTTTGCATGGCAATGTCACAGAGGCCTTACTCAGCTTGGCTAGCTTTTTTATTCTTGAGAAAATCAGCCAAATTCTGCACCCGCTTTGGATGTCACCAGCACACAGCAGCCACTTTAAGCAATCCACTGTGAGAAAACGTGTCCTTTTTTAGTGCTTAAATAGTAAGAAACCTCAATCAGCTTCTTACAGAGAAATATAGGCTTTAATTTATGTTAGCATATGCTAGAGCTACTAACAAAACCCTCCCTGTAACACAACCCCCTCGAGCGCATTCATTTATAGAGATTTATTTCCTATCAGGGCGTATAATGCAGGGAGTATAATTTAAATGAACTTACAAAGCCAGCTATCAAGCCCTGTATATGAATTCCAATCTATAAAGAATTTTGATTTTTTGATTTTTTGAGGATTTGAGGCTTTTGAAAATATGAATGTGTAATATCTCCACAATTTGGTTTGGTTCACAGCATTCTATACAACCGTGAAAAAACTGCTGCATAAATCTCTAAACAAATTGTTGCTTAGAAACTTTCAGCCAGGCAAATTCACAAAAGGAAAGTATATGATGCAATGCTGTTCTATTGACGAATGCAACATTGTAATGCTAATATAACGAGTATAATCACCAGTAACACTGGGTTTTTGTCTGTCAAATGCAAAAAAAAAAAAAAAAAAAAAAAAAAATCTGATGGCTTAGAAAATTACTTATACTACCTTTAAATTTTTTATGTTTTTAAATGTCACTTATGCTCATCAAGTCTGAAGTATTATTATTGTGATCTAAAATAACTGTTTCAAAAATCTAATTTATTCCTGTGATAAATTCCATTTTAGCAGTCATTACTCCAGTCTTCATTGTCATCCTTCAGAAATCCTTCTAATATGCTGATTTGCTGCTTAAAAGTCATTATCAATGTTGAAAACAGCTGCCTGCTATTTTGTGGAAACCTTAATATTTAATATATTCTTGCTTGCTGAATAAAAGTACTTTCATAAAAAAGAAACTTACTGATCGTAAACTTTGCAACAGTAGTGTCTCTCCACAATAAAACACTGAAGTACTATTCATGTCTGCAGCACAAACAGAAATTTTGTGTGGAAAAGTATAAGCAACAATAATAATTTAAGTAAGAAAAAAAGTAAAGCACTAGCAATCAGGGGTTTCCTGCTTTTACCATTCCAAGTTTACCCATAAACATTTGATGACAATGGTTCTGTCCGTGTGCGGCATACACATTCTAACTGACTATCAATCATTCCTGATACATTTTCAAAGCATTGCACTAACAGAGCAATCTTCCGTGGCATTTACAAATGGTAATGGTTCAAGTCAACAGACAGAACATCTAGAGAATCTATAGATTTCTCTGCGTGCGTGTCCCGGAGAATTTGTTTATATATGCTGCCTCTTCCCTCTCATATGTGCATCATTTGAGAAAGTCTGCTTTGCATTGAACTATCGAACCTCACGTGTGCGATATTGAGTTCTTCTATAAAAAGTGGGGGCTCGTCCGGGTATGTGAACAACAGTCCAGGATAAGGGTGAAAGGTGGTTTGCTGGTATGGAGCGAGGGGGTTCATAGCCACAGGGTGCTAAGTCCCCTCTGATCCTCTGTCTCCGATTCCTCAATTCAATTCTTCCTCTGGGTGACCGTGATCTAGAACTAGGCCACTGTCATAGACTGTTTTTCTGGCTTACAAGATGAAGAAAAAGGGACTCACTTGCTTTCTCTTTCTCTTGACCAACTTGATGCCCTTCCACTAGCCCTTTCCACTAGGGCTGTGTATCGGCAAGAATCTGGCGATACGATATGTATCACGATACATGGGTTGCAATACGATACATTGCGATACTGTAAGCAAGGCAATATACGGGGATATTTCTTACTTTAGGAATAGGATATATTTTTAGGAAAGCTGTCATTAAGAACACACCACCATATGCAAACCTTAGTAAAAATAAATAAAAATTGTTTAACCAGAACACACAAAATATTCAAGTGCTTGTGGGATTCTTTAGATAAATGTATATGTATAAAATGTATTTTATAAAAAGACAATATATATTTTTAGACCCTGCTTTAAAGGTTCACATTTAAAGTTTACAATTGTGACATACAATTTCATAACATTTTGATCTGAACAAAAAAATTGCATCTGCTTAATATCAATGAAAAATGAAGGCTCATTCACATGAAGGCTCTTCACACGGGACGCAGCAAGCAGCTGAACCGAGGTGCCACCCGCACCGCGGTACCGGGCGAAAGAGGCTCTTAAATCGGGAATGATGGGAAATTTGGTGTTTGTTGAGCGAAAGTGGAGGTGTGGCAATTCTTTCATCTTCCATTACTGGCACAACTTTATTAATGCTAACGATAGTGGCGTGCCTTAATGCTAGTATTTCCTGTCACTGTTTAAGTTCAGAGATGAAGACTGCTATCTAGCGGTTGGGATATGAACTCAAAATGAAACAACTGCCATGAATCTTGTATTTTTTTATATCGATATTCCGTTTTTGAGAATTGATACAGTATTGCTAAACAAAATATCACGATACTCACGTATATCAATATTTTCTTCATACTATGGAAGTCAATGGCTACCGTAAACTGTTTGGATACCAATATCTTCAAAATATCTTCTTTTGTGCTCAACAGAACAAAGAACAACAACTCAAGGGTGAGTAAAAGATGACAGAATTTTCATTTTTTGGGTGAACTATCCCTTTAAAAAGCTCATATTAAAAATAAGTCAAAATAATGCAAAAAGATGGCTTCGGCAAAAACATGTAACATAAATTAACAACCTCAGAGCTCACAGCAGGTCTGTCTTTAAAGTTTATGAGTTATCATTAAAAATTGCTTTCCCTGTTGAGAAAATGAATGATAATTTATTTCTGGAACCAGACTTGCACTTTACTTAGATGCAGATACAATAGCCTAGTTATCTGTCTGTCAAGGGGTAAAATATCTCAAGGAAGCACTTCAACGGTAAAAAAAAAATTCCTTAGTCTATATATTCTGTATCTCCCCCTGCACAACACAATATGAACTCTAGTACTTCTATGGACTGCTTTCTGACTTACTTGTGCCACACTGCCTTCACAAGAGTGCCATAAAAAGAGGCTACTTTCTTGTGTGGTGGCGTTAGCGCACTGAATACACTGCGTGGGAGAGAGTGGGTGAGTTTGAGAATTCTGTGTTAAAGCAAGAGGAGAGAGAAAGAGAAAAAAAAGTGCTCATTTCTTTTTCAATCTGTGTTTCACAATGCATGTGTGCCTGGAGAATTGCAGCTAAAGTTCACATGGGGGAGGGAAGGTACTTGCCCCCCATCTTGAAAAACCCACTAGAGTTGGGGAGAGGAGGTGGGGCTAGAAAAAAGGACAGAAAATAAAAAAAGTGCCATTGAACTCTGACTTGAGATTGTGAAGGGAGAGAAAGAGAGAGGGTGTGAGTCTGAAGAGGGTTAGAGAGAGGGCTTTAGGTGGAGGAGAGGGGGGTGGCGGAGGAGAGAAAGAAGGGAATTAGGAAGGTGAAGGACTGAACCACCCTCATAGCCTTTCCACATGAGCACACCTTATATACACACACGCCGCTGGGACTCCAGCAATATTTTAAAGGGATAAGGCTCTGAACAAAAGAATTAAAATATAGATCACACAAACGGCCTTCCCATCTCTTGTCCTGCAACAGTGTGGAAACAAATTGGATCATAGAGCGGCGAATGAGTAAAGCGTTATACTGTCAAGATCGTAAAGATGCTCATTGCACTTGTTATGGTTCAAAATAGCAATAAAATAAACTACAATGATCAAATTCACATAGAAATA
This sequence comes from Cyprinus carpio, assembly GCF_018340385.1. Lineage (NCBI taxonomy): Eukaryota > Metazoa > Chordata > Actinopteri > Cypriniformes > Cyprinidae > Cyprinus > Cyprinus carpio. The sequence continues at coordinate 9,978,423 of NC_056593.1, read as the reverse complement.
TTTAATATAATCCTCGTGAGCCACGGATTTCAACTTTAAGACGGCCTTGTACAAAGAATATTAGTGGCCGTATAGTCAACTAAATAATTGTTTATTTATTTATTTAAAAAAACACATAAATATACAACATAAAATAGACATAAAAATTATCATAATATATTTTATAAAAAAATAGTACATTTTAAAAAAACAAATATACAAAATAAAATAAACAAAAATATTATCATAATATATTATATATTATATATTATATATATATATATATATATATATATATATATATATATATATATATATATATATATATATATATATATATATAATTAAACTGACTACAAAAATTTAAGCAGAAAAAAGTATTGGTCCTTGATGGGAGAAAATACAAAACACAGGGCATCCCATGCTAACCTCTGTCTCCTTGTTGGGTAAACACATAAACATAAATTTGAGCTTTGAAATAAACACGTATGCCAATGCTTTGCAGGATATGGCTCTGACTGTCATGTGACACAAGTCTGCTTGACTCCTTACCACCAATGAGCAAGGGCAAATGCTGTTGCCATAGTAATCCCTCCTATGTTTGCCATCCAGCATTTTTTGGGGGAAAAGAAACCTGTTTTGATGTCACGTGAAAGCCAGTTCACCACAATATCTTAACAAAAACATTCCCTTGATATAAAAACTGAATATGTCAACAAAAAAATGGCATAGCTTGAAATATGAACATTACCAGACATCATCTGATCATGTTTCTAAAAACAAATAATATATGGTTATTCATGAGGGATTAATATGCTTATATATGTTGATACTAGCCCATAAAGGACATAAACAAACCTACTCCTACAAGTCACATATGTAGCAGCGGTGAGAGAACCTGTTACATATTTGACTTTTAAACATGCAACCTCATGCAAATGAAAGTCAATGTCATTTTAAGAGTGCATGACAATGCCATATCACTCACCTGATCTGAGGGCAGCAGATTTCCGTGTTTTATCACTGATTTCCAAAGTCTCCTTTTCCTGTAAAAACACAGAATAACACATCTTAATGAATTCAGCATGACTTCGCCCTAAAATGCGAGCATTTTAGTCAAACTTTGGTTGTTTTGAGACGCTTTACCATGATGTTATTTTGTTTACAAATATGCTTAAATTTAGCTGATATTTCATCTTTGTGAGGCTTATTTATGATCATTCACAGAGCTACTCAAGTGGAGCTATAAATAGGTGAACTCATTTTAAAACACTTTTTTTTTTCAAACATGCATCCACAAGATTGAATTCAGGATCAGCATCACTTTCTTTGTCATGCATGAGGATTCAGAACATAATCACAGTCAAATTATGCAGGGCTTCAAAAAGAAGATAACATACTCAAACATAAATATAGAAAAGCGTATTATGCAATAGAACCCCAGATAAATCTTCTTATATAACCAGTAAAGAGTATTGCAAATTTTAAATGTGTTTGTGTTGCCAGGTTTAATAATCTATGTCCAGGTTATTTTTTATTTTTATTTATTATTATTATTTTCAGATCCTTGAAGGGCCCTGAAGGCACTCCAGGGAATGTAAGGAAAGAATAAAGCTTTTGTTTTTATAAAATTATCATTACTTTTTTAACTAGCCTATTTGAATGATCATTTTCTAATGATCAATTCAGACTTATATAAAATCGAGGCTATAAAATCCTTACGCTACAAATTGTATAAAACCTGCATTTCAAAATACAGTTCATAACAGGCAATTCGAAACGATGTTTGTAATATGAAGAACAAGACTCTTTAAATGTTTTCTAAAACAGAACAAAGGAGAAAAAAATTACTACATGACTAGCTGTAGCTATATAAACGTAATAGCGGTATACACGCACACAAAAAACATTTCCTCACCTAAATTCAATCAGTTCATGTCAGCTATATAAAAAGCTCTAGCAGAATTAAATTTAAAGTGACTTCTGACGGTAATTGACGGCTGTAAAGCCGCTGTAAAACTTTAGAGAGACGAAGTAACCGAAAAAGAAATATATTACACTATTTAGGTCGGCTGTTCTTAATCTATATTCACAGATTTACCTTCTGTGGGGGAAACATATATGTTCACATTTTAAGCTATCTATTGAAAACAAAAATCGCTTCAATCATCTTAATTTCGACAACTCTTCGGTTGTGTCTTAATCTAGTCAACTGCTCATCTAAACAATATTTTTGTGCATCACAAGGCGTCACGAATCGCCTAAAAGTGCTGTTTAGGTAGGTCACTTCATTTTAAGACGCAGATGTCGTGTTTTTCATTTAACGGTATGTGAATTAATCTAATGTTTCTTCAAATACGATAAATAATTAACACATTTAAAAACGGAGGTTATATTTCACTATTTGGATATCGTATAGGCCTATGCCTACTACAATGTCGATAAAGAGGTTCTTTAAAAACAGCCTGCGAGTGTATGGTGTGTGTGTGTGTGTGTGTGTGCGTGCGTGTAAAATATTTTCATACACTGTATAGGGCCCTTTTAAATCTGCCAATGTGAGACTCCAAATAAAGGATGATTTTCGTTCACATTTCACTCCTTGGATCAGAGGCCCGTTGCTTAGATACCAACTCAGAATTCATAAGTTCAGTGGAGAAATGATTGACATTTGCTTTTTGAGGGAAAAATGAAAACTGAATAATAATAGATAAAAAAGTCCCGTTTTATTGTGAGTAACAGTACCTGTTTGAAACCATCTATTTGAATTAAATCCAGGGAGCGGTCTGCAGACAAAATGACACCAAAATCTAGTTTAAATGTGTTAAGTGTGCCTAAAGAATAAAACCTGTCACTAACAGCAATTTTAATAATACAAACTAAACCCTCTAGTACTGTCACTAGCTTCCACCAGTGGTGCAGCGGGCAGGATGTCAGCATTATAGGGAAACAATAGAGATTATACAGCATGCACAATGTATTGATATTTACCATTAGTTTTTACACATGCTACTATCGTGGCCTATCATGTCCTAATAATGTTTACAAGCTATACCACAAAAGGATTTAACCTTAAAGGGCAGTTTCCCAAAGTCAAGTCAGTTGGCAAACCAAATAAATTTAATTAGGCTACCACTTCCCTGATTTTATTAATCACCCAAATGCATCTCAAAAAACACCTTCAAAAGATTTAATTTAAACCCATATTCCCTCAATTTATAGAATCAAAACACCACTGGCCGATTTTGAGGCCTTGATGCAAAAATACAACTGCATCCTATATAGCAGTGATAAAACAAGCATTGTGTTTAATGTCTTAGATGTCTGAAGAAGAAAAAAATTTGCCCATTATAGACACGTTAAATGTATTACCATAACAAAATAAAAACATTGCATCAAAACATGGCTCAAATATCACCCCAAACCTCTCTTCATGACATCTCCCCCATATGTTTTTAATCTGCAGTATAGTGACACTGGGATGCAGAGCTGGTTACATTTAATTCAGATTAGTATTAGACGTAAACAATAGCAGTGCTGCGTATGCCAGGTGCTAAGACAAGACTCCATCTGCTGGGGCCCCTAACGCAGGACCAGACACATATTAATGTGGGAAAATGTCTGGGGCGCCTCTCAGACAGGCCTCTCGCTGCACCTCAGACTCTATTCGTGTCATGCATCTATTACATGTAACGTTGTGCTCTCCCCCATAAATTATGACTTCTAATGGTTTGTGCGAAACAAAAAAAAAAAAACATTTAAGCAATCAGCAATTACTGAGACCATCAGAGGTCAGTTTACTGACTCCTTATAGTATTTACCCCGTTTGTGGTGTTTTATGCAAAAATCACAAAAATGCTTAATATGGAGATTATGTTGTTCAAGGAACTTAAAAAGCATACTTTTTGTACAAATAATAATGTTTTTATGTGTACAGATCCATCTTGAATATGTCATATAACTCACTTACAAACATTTCAGCCTTGTGTTTATCATGATCACATCCTAGGATCAAAAATAGCACTAACCAATCATGGACATAAATTGGCAAAAACAACAGCCAGTGTGTACTACAACCTATAGATGTAAGCCTATAATTACTAGAGTGCTTATGAGAGGCCTAGCAGTTTCATAAAAAGTGAAAAATAAGCCATTTGCGAGCTGCATGTGTCATAGAATGATGTAAAAAGCCGTCTGTTTAAAATAGGCTTGACATTTCATTTATGGCATCATGAATGATTTTAGATTTTGGAACACAAACGAAATTCAGGAGAAGAAAACAAACATCCACTAAGCACAAATTTTGACAGGTGTACAATGACGAGGTCAGTCTTTTACCTCTTTTTATAGTCAAAATGACCTGATGGAATAAAACAGCAAACATTTTATAGTTTACATTCTATAATAAGCCACGAACACTGATTATTTCCTAGGTTAGGCACAAAGAGTGTCAAACCACACACACCTCCGAGGTCTGACTTTCCCATATTACATGAGAACCACGTGACCCTCGAGATCCGACCAATCGGTTGAAACACCTCGGTGAACCGATTCCTGTCATCCCGAATTCATACATCAACATCATCATCACGGCTATGATGGAATGTTGCCCAGCACAAGCACACTTGAGAATGAACGCGAGGTCCGTATCCGCCTGAATCTCAAGCCTTCGCGTTTAGTCAGCGTTCTAACGCGTCCCTATGTAGCCGGAGGCAGATTCCACGTAAAATCCATGTCTTCCACGTAGCTTTAGGTATCCCAGTCCTTCCAGACCAATGAAGCGCATTAACGCAGCGCCAACTGCATGCCTACCGGATTCGATGCTCTTTGTAGCGGGCATCGCCGTCTCCCTCATACCCCGACCATCCACATCCCTCCGGATTTCCAGCCTCGTTCCCATTCAAAGCACTCCGAAGTCTATGGAATTAGTTTATACATTCGGTTCTCTAGCTTTATGATATCACATAAACTCATACAGCTAGATAACCAAAGAGAAAAACTAACCCATGTGTCTTAAAGGGACCGCCGCGTAAGCCAGATGCAGCTTCTGTTGTGGTCACATGGAGCTATTGCATTCACTGCCGTGTGTGCAGCTCCGATACAGTCTCACTCACTCTTTCGGCGCGCACACACATACACGTGGGCTAAAAACACTCATATTATGTGCGTTTTATAGTCTAATGGCTATTGCGCACAGCATGCATTTTGGACCTCCAACACATCGCAATTATTTACAATGTGTGTGAAACGCGTTTTTTATTATTATTATCCAGTTGGCCTAGCAAGGTCGGAGCTTAGAATTATTAAAAATCCACATACATCTCCAAAAAAACCTCCAATCATTGGATAACTCGTTTGAATTAGGCTATGCAACACAAAAAGGGTTATTACGTCCACGCGCTGACATTTACCAAGTGTCAAAACACTCGTTTAAAATAGCACACGTCCTGTTTTATTTCAAATAAGAGTGAAAATGCCATATGAATTATCGTTTGGCTATTCTACAGCACAATTACGTATATCACTGATACTGGATGCATTATATTATATAGCCTATATAGGCTGTCATTAACAGCCCTACATTGGGTATCTAGATCCGGGCTATTAATGGCTCATCTTGTAAAATGAAATATTGAAAGGTGCCCTAAAATACTTTACAACTGAACCTGTCCTAGCCCATATGATTTGATCTGAATCAAAACGCTGACAGGCAAACGCTTCCGGAATTGCATCTAGGCCTACCTCAAATGAAGCAAATTGCCTAAAAATGGCAAAAAGGTTCATTAATGGTTCTTATTTTTATCTCAATCAAAAACACACACACATTTTGAGTTATACAGATCGTTGTAAATTAAGAAGTTTTTGATGTTTCATTATAGGTTCTTCATATCAGAAATTTGGTTTCTGGGTTCTTTAAAGCACCAAAAACACGGACGTTTTCTAAAGAATTAGCGAAGAGAATGTTCTCTGCAGAACTTTGAAAGGTTTTGGTTATGACAACAGTTCTAAAATTAATTTTTTAGATCTTAGGGGAACTTTTATTTTTAAGGCTGTAATGCGAGATTTAGCAGGCTATATATCATCTAAGTCAGCTTTATTAAGTACGTACACTATGACTAAGAATTTAACGACTGATTTGACTTAATAGATAAATAAGACAGGCTAAGAATAGATTTTAACAAATAAAATACAAATGAAAAACCCGCGTAGATGGTTTAAAGGGAGTTACGTTAAGATAAACATTAGCTAACTCTCAAACAACGTGTGTTTAATGTCACAAAATGAGGTACTCACAATTTCATTTCCCATCCAGCGTTTTCCATAAAAGACCAGAACATCCATTTCATTCAAACGATAGCACTCACAGAAAAGCGTGAGAACACGTTAATCTCAAGGTTTACGCGGCGTACAGACGTCTTTTCGATGCCTCCGCATTTTATTTGCTAAAGTCAAGTCGTTAAGATGGAAATAAAGCCATATTACAGCTAAAAAGCCAAGCAGGACGAAGCGCAAGGCTCCGGCAGCAGCTCTGAACGGGAGAAGATTGAACTGAGGGGCTCCTCTGGGCAGGGCCACGGGGGTCACACCGCCAACACAACTGTGATGTCACCAGCATTAACCATTAATGCTTATTGATACACATGGCTGAGCAGGGCTGAGACACCCGGGGGACGCGCCCGTGACCGAGCATCCGAAAGACCGATGCTTAAGCTAAATATGACTTCCTTAACCTAACGTAATCTGTTAAGTTATTCAAAATACATTAAAATATCATTCAGACCAATAATAAGGTCAATGCACGTGTTGTATGATGAACATATGTTCCATTTCAAAATTAAAAGTCATTTTGATGTTTTTGTGGGGCTTAGTGCCAAAAATGTCACTAGTCAAAATGTCTAGGTGGTGTAACTATTTCAAGACTGTAATGAAAACGAACGTCTCATTAAAAGACTGATGTTCTTGAAGAACTATTTGTAGTATCTTGAAATAATATATTCTAAGTATATTAAAAATAATTACATTTATTTATTTAACGTTTTGTTTTTGAAAAAGTGTTTTGCACGCCAAATCAAAGACAGCGTGGTGTAACCAACAATCAGGAAGACATTTTGTTGTCATATATGAAAATAAAATCATAAAACACAGATGAACGGCTGTGAGTCAGGAGTAAACTCTTAAAAATATTATATATTTTGACCTTTTTATGCTCAGGTCAAATGGAATAACTCTGATGCACACACACACACACACACACACACACACACACACACACACACACACACACACACACACACCTTGAACTTAAAAATAACAATTAATTTAAATAAAGATGAAAATAAAGTATTTATCTCTTTTTACTTGATGTTTACACCATTTGGTTACATTATGGATCCGACACTAAACCAAACCAATTAGTAAATAAAACTGATGAAATTTCTACTACATTTTAAAAACATTTCTCATTTTATCATCTCGGACATCTTTATTTATCACTGACCCTTACGTCGATAGGGTGCTTTATTTGCCATTTAAATAACTGATAAATGCAATATAATACAAAAGAAGAAATGTTTAAATCCAGTTTGTTTCTTGTGGTGCGAAATATCACACTGCATTCTTTATAAGGTGCCACAATACAAGTGATTCTGCAGTTTTGGACGAATAAAATCTTTATTGGTGTTGCTTGCAAACGTTAAACACTGTGGAACTCGTATAGCTACATAATATACTGTATGGGGCATGAGAGCAGAAAGGTTATTTACATTTTGCCAATAAAGACATTTACTAGACGTTATGTTGTATCAGATGTGAAAGACGATACCGATCTTACGGCAATTCGTACATATTTTACGAGGTGGCTAATTCGTACGAATTCGTACGACCACACTCGTACAAATTCATACGATTTTTTGCCAAATCGTACGTATTTTACGAGTTGCACATTCGTATGAATTTGTACGAATGACCTACACCAAACCCCGCCCCTAAACCTACCCGTCAGTGGGGTCTAGCCAAATCGTACTAAATCGTACGAGTGAGGTCGTACAAATTCGTACGAATTAGCCACCTCGTAAAATACGTACGAATTGGTCGTGAGATAGCGTTTGAAAGACGGTATATTTTAACATTTTAATACATATTTATGCAATTTGAATAATCTATAAATGGAAGAAATGGGCGTGAATTTCTGATAACATATATTATAAATAAATGTATATGAAATATAAATATATAAAATAAACATTTAAAAAATATGCATGAATGCAGACAAGCAGATGGAGTCTCTCTCCCTCCCTCTTTTTCTGTCTATCTCTCGCTCTCTCTCTCTCACACACACTCTCTCTCTCTCTCACACACACGCACGCACACACACACACACACACACACACACACACATACACACCTTATTTTCCATTACAATATATTCCCCAGTTCATTTGGAAATGGGATCTCCCGGTTGCGCCATAAAAAAAACTAAATGGACTGTTCCATTTAGAGGAAAGCAAGATATTTCGTGTGCACTAAAGAAACACTACCGTGCAAAGCAATAAATGTGATATTTCGACTACCGAAAAACTCGAGTCTGTGTTTTAAATAAAAGGAAATCAAGAAAACAAGTGGCGTTTGTTGTAAAAGAGTTCGACATAATGCAGCCTCATGCAAGCGCGTGGCCTAAATGTAAAAAATGAGAGCACTTCATTCAAAAATCAGAGATACTGATGAAGAAAATCCCAACAATACATGATAATATCTTGCTACATAAATCCACAGGTTAATTACAGTTAGTATTTACAGGTTAAACAACACTATTTGAGCAATAATGGATTACTCTATTAACTTTACACACAGTTACTTCGTTAATTTCTTGAAATTCGAGCTAAAAAACTGCCTCTGGTGCAAAATGTCTCGGATCTAAGAAAATCATCTTGGATCTATCTATCTATCTATCTATCTATCTATCTATCTATCTATCTATCTATCTATCTATCTATCTATCTATCTATCTATCTATCTATCTATCTATCTAAAAAAGGACAGTACAACGCAACGAGGAGTGCCTCAGTTTAAACATGATATTAAATATAGCTATTTGTCAACAGTATGAATGTTATTCCAATCTCAGCATGTAGTTGTAAAAGAAGAGGATGAACTATTGTTTACGAGCGTTTAACGAAACGCTTCTAATATGTATATTTTTCCCCTTCTGTTCATGGACAACCATTTTATTTCCAGCGAGGCTGCAAGTTACAGTGTAATTACAACTTTATTAGTGATTATAGGCTAAAATGTTTTTCAGTTTTATTTTAGGTTGTTGCATTTGTAAAGTTGCGATGTATTAAACGAAGAGCTTCCTTTCACACTTTTATCATATAGTCAAATTCTATCTTGTGTTTATTTCTAATTAATGTGTTTAAAAACACACGGAGTGTAAGTGTAAAGACCTCAGTGTCCAGTTTTATTTGAGTAAAGCTTGCCTTTTATTTTTGCAAAACCAATAAGAATTACCTTATTACAAAAATTATGGCAAATATTGTTAGTTGTTTGTTATCGCTTAGGCTACTCTAACATTAAACAGGCTACATTTATAACTACATATGCAAATACCACTGTGAGAGTCTTTCTGTCTTGCTCGCACCTTCTATCTCAACCCCCGACCTCTGATACACACACACACATACACCTCCACATGATTTAGACACTCCCGCTCTTTGCGTCATGTCCTGTTTCAAATATGTGCTTCCCACCATGTTCAAAAATAGACTGTAACCCATGAATACAGGCCTATATAATACAAACAAGGCAGCTTTCAGCAATACATCGCACCTTTTAAACAAATAATATTCTGTTCTTTTATATAGCATATTTAAGCACTAATTCCACAATAACTTCAACGTTTTAATAGCAATGAACAATAATATATAATGAACAATACTGAGAATTAAACTACTAAGATGTGTATTTTGCAATATGATTTGCAGTTTGAGACACACAAACGCTCAGTCTCCAGCTAACAGGCAGAAGGGATCTGTCCTTGGTGCTGAAGTTCATGCAGAAAAGACCGCTGGAGTTCCTTAAATTTTTCACAGTCATTTCATGCTGAAGTATAAGTTTGATATATATATGCTACCATTTTCTCTCTTTTTTCCCCCACAGTTGATCAATACACAATAAAGCGCTATATAAATGCACCATTCATTCATTCATTCATTCATTCATTCATTGTTTTTAATTTCTTACTAAAAAAGCTCCACCGGACTTTATTAATAGTTATAGACTAGTAATAGTAGGTTAATGCAAATTGTCAGTTTAACTGTCAGTTATTCAACATCTAGATTATCTAAAAATAAATTTTACACAATTTAAATCATTTAAACATGGAGACGAAATGCTGTTGGCATCTTCAAAGATCAAAAATCGGTCCTATAAACCGGAATATCTCTAAGGAATATATTTGTTAAAACGTGGCTGGAAGTATGTTTATTATATATCTGTTTATTTTAATATTTTACAGTTTGTATTACATTATTAAGTATAAAGTTCTACCGCTAAACACGTAGGACCTATACAATCAACGCTTTAATTTCATTTAGTTTACTCATTACACATAATTCATTACTCATAACAGCCGAGACAAAACGTATGACATTTTAAACGTTCTCATAACAAAAACAAAATCATCTATCAAATCGTTTTAACTCTTACCTTTTAGTGGACAATGACGACCTGTCATCTTTGAGTGCCTGGAGGAACATAAGTTGTAATGAGAATCAACGAACAAACAATGTTTGAGTCTTTATTCAGTTTGTTTAGCTATTAAAATTTTTGCTGGTTTGGTTTTTAAATGTATTATTAATAACTATTGTGCCTAGTGCTGAAATAATGTAAATAAAAAGAGCTATTTAATAGACACTGAGTTATAACAACACTGAAAATATAAAGTAAAATGTTTTGGTAGAGCACTGACATTAAAATACGCAGTTTACAAAGCAGTCTGTAAAAAGTACAACCACGTGCTCTTCTCTCTCACACACACAAACACACACTAGCATCATTTTAGATGCAAAAACCTGACCAAGAAGCACTTTTTCAGGCAAGCTAATACATTTTTAAAGTATAAAAACATAATAGTAACAACAACAATATAGGCCTAATAACGTGTAGGCTACTAGGCTATGGGAAAAAAAATCTCTTAAAATAGCCTACAACGAGTATCTTTCATTCTGTTGTGGCTGGGTAGAATATAGTTTAGAAAAAACGTTTGGGGCCTTTTGTGGGGTTCCAGGGATCCTCTTGGTCTCTATTGTTGGCCGCCCCAAAGGCCTGATTAATTAATTTCACACTGTAGCTCCGGAGAAGATTTTCCCACAAACAAGTGACCGAAAAAAAATTCAGCCCTAAAGAAAGAAGTCAACATCAAGTTCAACAACGTGCGGGCTGCTCATTATCATGACAATAACGTCTAGGAGCACAGAAGTCCCCTTAACAAGAGGGTCTGGCGTCAACACACTCCACCTCCCGGACCCCGGAACATTTTCCCAGGCTCCTCTAACAATCGCACAACTGTTTGCTCCCCGGGCTCGCCTAATGATCACTTCATACAACGCTCAAAAGATGATTTAGTTAAAATACGCCACATTAACTCTGACAAATGGAAACTTTTTTCCCTTAACAAAAGCAGCGTGAGAATTCGATTGAGTTAAATGTGAAATTTGCACACGTTTATTTAGTCTAAAAACTTGTTTTAGCTATTTCCGCAATTTGTGACTGCCTTAAAAAATACTGTAAAAATAGAGTGAAACATTTTGGCTGCCATTTTTTTACTGCATATTTTACAGTTTCAGACTCGTTCAACAATATAAGTAGGCTATACATGCATATTTAAGGTACTAAAATCAGTTTGTTTATACATAACACAGGTGAAACTGTGTAAGGACACATGATTCAAATTTTGTCCCTACCATAGCCCACACAAACTGGGCACATCATTAGCTAAATAAACAATAACTAAACAATCAAGAGTAAAACACTTGACTTTAAAGTGCTGTATACATGAACCAAGTAACATAAAATGCAACAAAAACGAGGGAAAAACTAACTTTAATATGTTGCATTATACTTCTTTTCACTGTATATAAAGTAACTCATAGTCAACCGAGTAATAGGATTTATTGTAGAATTTTACAATTATTTTGAGTTGAAATGACCAACATTTTTACAGTGCAGTTAAGGCTGTATTTCTCCGTGGTCACTATTAATATGTCAGTACAAATGAGTATATTCACTTACCAAACTTGAGGTGATCCACCATAATCACAATATCTAATCCACAAGCAAAAAGCAAAATCTCGTAAAGGCAGAGGTCTTTACAGCAATGCAGTTGGTAAAAACCACGAACTATCCCCGAGAATCGCGTTAACTCGCATCTACGTCACTATAAAGTGCAACACGCAAGGTACTGATGTCAGTTAGTGGCACACACCCATTGACGTTGGCTTGAGTGATCTGACGCTCAAGTGCACAACTTGTTATCCAGATTCCTGCCAAGTATCCTGTGCTACTACTCCGAGGACTGCTATGATCGAGTCTTTCGCTGGTCCCCGTGCGTGGGCAGAAACTCAAGCAGCTCGCGCTTAAACGGCGTCCCGTCGTGAATTGATGAGTTATTGTTCCAAAGTCTGCATGCACGATCCATTTAGAGTTACGCCCATCTTATTTCTCGTTAGCAAATGGGCAGACTAAAAAGAAAGCTCATCGGTTTCGTTCTATCTGCGAATATGCGAAGAAATAAACGCAATTTATCCATACGAAGCTTGAATTCAATTGCACATCTATAATTGTAACAACCATCACAGAGCTTGCAGGTGCACGTGATCATAGCCTACCTTTAGATTCCTGTACTGACAGCACACACACGCACGCACGCAAACTAACTATAAGTGCGTGCAGTGCAGGCCGATAGACTTTCATGTTATTTGCTGATCACAGTTTTCCAGTAGATACTGGCGCCTTATTGCTTTGAAGCTTGAATCGCGTGAGTAGTTATAATTAGGCTATTGTAGACAGTTCGGGTAGATATCAATTTAGGCTGTATCTCAGTTGCGTCTACCGCTGTTTAAGATGTTCTGCATTTTCTGATTGCAATTTTTTATTAATATGGGTCAAATCCGATCCCTCTGTATGCCGTACTTGCATTTAAATACTTAGAATTTATTACGTCATGTCGGTGAAGTTGTAAACTATTTTTTATAGTTTAGAATAAATATAGGCACATATTTTACATGGTCAAGTCAAACTTTAAAAATGACACCACTCAAAGAGAAACGATACAATTAATCGGATTCAGCAGGGGGGGGGGACCCTAAACTCTATACACAATACAACGCAACCGATATTTTTAGTTCATTTTTAATCTTCATGAGAGAGGAACGAAAAACTGTGGTTCCATTCAACATTTGTTTTGGCCTTTTATTAAAACGTCGTCACTGAAACAACTAGAAAACAGCGACACCCATCGGTTAGACACTTTCACATGGATATGAGATCATAATAAGACTGAGCTTTCCGCCTATCAATTATGCATGTTTACATGTCAAGAGGCAATCTGTGTAAAACATAACCGTCTAATAATATTTTATATAGTCATAATATTTTAAATAGCTTTTAAATCATTCAAAACAAATAATGTTAGGAGCTACTTTTTAAAACCAATTTACACAAAAATAAGGCAGATTTCTGCAACATCTTTGAGAGCATGTATGGCCTACACATAAAAAAAATATTACAATTTATTTAAAAAATAATAATAATTAACGAGCTATAGGCTACATCAAAACCGGATTTCATATCTATAGCCTGTTTCAAATAACAATAGCCTATTGGCAAAGCACCAAACTGTACAACGTCATCATTTAGATGTAGCTACTAAAAGGAATTTAGCTCTCATTTTTTTATGTTATTACAAACAAAATTCTCGACGAACTACATTAACGTCAGTAAAAAAAAACGCAAGATAGATATCGCAAGTTAATATCAGATTATTAAACCCGAAACACTGTTAAAAATATATATAGCCTAGTCTTAATATAAATGTATACCCGAACGACTTTGAATATTAAGATAAACATATTTTAAAAGGAAAAAGGCTAAAACGGGTATTGCCTTATTTTTTTATATATAAAACCCAAAAAACAAGTCATGAAAAAATGGCAGTACAAGATTCCCCTTAAAATGCACCTTAATCTTAAAAAAAAAAAAATAGTACAATATATTACGTATCTGTAACAGAGCAAAAATAATACTCATTTCGCCTAATACTCAAAAGTGAAATGGACATTTGTTGACCGTGATAATATTTAAAATATATTAGCTCAAAAATATGTGAACAGACATGAACTGTTGTGGACAACATATCTTGACATTCAAATTGAGGTTAAAAACCTATCAAAATAACAATGTATCAAAATTGATTATATGCTTCGTACAAAACGGAAACATTTATTACAACATTTGAGGATCACAGTACAAACGAGGCTGAGATTCTACAAACAATAATCAACACCAGCACTTCCTAATTAGTCTGTTTTTAATTACACACAGATAGGCTATTGTAGTAGGAACTGGGTTTACTGCATTGTGAAAATCTTTCGATAACTCAATAAATCAATAATGATAAATGAGAGTTAAATGTCTCATTTAACAACCAATGAAAATGTTACAAAATCATACGCTTTTGTTCAAATGACCCAATTTTACAAAACATAAGGAGCTTCATCGCTGACACTGTTTTAAAAACAGGCATCCCCGTGTAGGCATGCCTTACAGGTAGCACTTGACCCTTTACTCAAATTATACACGTTTCTGTTTGACCCCAGGTCACAGGTCAAACACCAAATCTGAGCAAAAACCTTTGGGTTGAATGATTTTCGTTCCATAACAATAAATACCAATTGCCCTCGAACATTTTTAGAAGTCTATAACGATACCTAAAGTGTACGAAATTGTTGCAGAAATATTGGATGCAAACTTAAGGCTTATGGTAGGATGGATGTTTCTTTTTAAAAGCAGCGCAATTATGATCATTTCAAGCAAAAACATTATATGCGATACATTCGTCACAATAGCGTACTCATTTCTTAAGAATCGTAAAAGAAATAAACAGTTTCTAAACACAATTGAAGGCAAAACAAAACATCATAAAAACAATAAACGTCATATTTAAAAGAAAGAAAGAAAATTAGCCTTTAACTTAATACATTAGCCAGTTTTTCGTATATAATCAGATTAAAGTATTCATAATGATTTTTGTAGCACAAACATATGAGTATTGTCCCAAACAAAGCAAGACAGCATTTAGGAATCTTTTTTTTTCTCTCGTAAATTACAAACACTCTTCCAAACCAGCACGTTCAAAAGAGTTTACACGATTATACATACCCAAAGTTGTTGTCGTTGTGGAGAGATGTTTCCACAGTGGCTGTTTCGTGGGAAAAGACTTCCCTGGGAATGTCACAGTCCTTTAATTGGAGCCTGACTGGATTTTATGGAAATCTGCATTGAACATCAGTCTTAACGAGTGATTGGCACATATAAGAAGAGTGCAAGGGGCATACTCATGTCTTTTAGCAACACAATTCAGAAGGTCAAGTTCAAGCGCATATCTCAGCTCTCTCAATGCGTGTGACCAATTATCATGCAAGTCGCGTGAAAGCCATGTGTGTCTGCAGCCCTATACATGGCGCATTAGGATGAAAACAGTTCAACTGGTTGGATTCTTCATTTAAAAGCTTTTAGTGATAGAACTTACTATTAAAAAAAGTCTTGGTAAGAAAAGAAATACGTTTTTAATTTATTTAATTGCTTCCTTTGCAAACAAAGACATTTGCCAATTTCTTAGCAAATGCATTTATTTCATTGAAAAGGCTACTTCTAAATTTGTTTTTGTAAAAGATTTTTTTATAATCATGTTGTATACTTGTTGTGTATTATTAATAATATGATGTTATTATGATGAAATTTTTTTTGTGGGGTTTCTGTTTTGTAATACAGTTCTTTGGAATGTTCTGATGTTGTATTGTAGCTTCTTCAGAGGTGTGTTATCCAAAAGCAACTATGGTCAAAAGTTCCGTCATTACCTATAGAGTTCAATGGAACTTGTGACCATATTAGCTGACAATGCTTTTGGGAAACACCCCAGATCAGTTTCTGTGTTCTTTAAAACACCAGATGGTTTTCCAAGGGGAAAAATGGAAGTAGACAGGTTTCCACCTTTCTTTTAGGTTCTATTGTGTGTGTTCTATGTGTTTTATTATGTGATTTGTGAATGTAGTATTATCTGTTAAGGTTGTATTTTCTATGCCAGTGTCAAAAATGAATTTCTGTTCAGGAAATTTGTACAGACAATAAAGTTAAACAAAACTAAACTAAAGTAAACTTGTTTAAAAGGATCACAGCAGGAACATTTTAAGTTTCACAAAGAACTTCTTTATTCTTTAGAAAATCACACTGGAGTGCTTTATTTTCCTTTTAATGGATGTTTCCTAGAACCAATGATATGCTGATCTTGGCAGCATTTCCAAAAAAATCATCATACACCTAGTACAGAGATGCCCAAACCAGGGCCTGCGGGCCATAGTTGGCCCGCCATGCCATATCATGCCATGAAAATTGGTGCCAATGCTTTCTATGATCTGCTTAGGCTTACACTACTTTTGGGAAAGCAGAACTTAAGACCTTGTAATCTAACTTCAAGAACTTCTAATCTACAAAGAACAGGACCTATACAGCACACATTATTCTTGACAATAAAAGGTTCTTAAAATTATACGTAAAAACTTTACAGCATGTTGCGAACAATTTATCAGGATTAATCAATTTAGCAGCATTAAATAACATTTTAAAAAGAAAAAAAAACATTTAAAGGATCAAAAACAGCTGAGCACAGGATTCAGTCCCACAAGTGTAGTCTTAACAGTTGTTCACATCAACCATCATCACAGCTGTAGTAAACATAAAACACCAAACCTTAAATATTGCTGTTAAAATCACCACTGAATGTCATAACCGTCTTCATTAACATTTATTCATTTAGCAGAAGCTTTTATCCAAAGTGACTTACAATTGTAAGTGAATAAAACAAGCGATTCAACACAGGAAGTCCTTATAATACAATGTTTCAGACATTGTTCAGATTAGTACAAGTACTAGACAGGAGGGATTAAGGAAAGATAAAGCTGTTTTTTTAGGTATTAGGATGCAATCAAATATTGACGAAAGATGAGTTTTCAGCTGTCGCTTGAAAATTGTCAGGGATTCAGCATTCTGGATGGGGGTGGGAAGATCATTCCACCAGCCAGGAACAGTGAATGAAAGTGTTCTGGAAAGTGATTTTGTGCCTCTCTGTGATGGTACCACGAGGTGCGCTCACTTATAGATCATTGTCAGTAATAGATTGGATAAATTTAAAGTAAAATTTGGGTTGATAAGTATCTTTGACTGCAGAAAGCTCACATTTGAGGGAAACTTTCTAAGCCTACAAAGTACATGAACATCCAAAGAAAGGATTCAAGCCCACAAAGTTAATTAGGAATTAAATTAAGACCTTAAGTGAATAACCATCCACATTTCCTAGCGTATACCTTTTATATATTCTAAAACTGACTTTGCCGTTTGAAAGTTTGTTGACCTATAAATTTTCTCAATTTTTAAATATTACACATTTTTATTTTTTTTTTTTGTGATTGAATAAAGACTTTCGACGTTTCTTCGTTAGTTAACGATCAACTTGCTGATATACTGCAGGTTCGACCAATAGAATTGCAGCTCTCATGCTGCTTCGACATGGCCCAATCAGAGCGGGCGACTGTGGCATACGTCATCAAAATACTCCTGCAGCTGTTCGAACACTCAAGTGTCACCACGAGAGCTGCTACATGGGACGTAAACTCATTCATTAAACTCACCAAACAAAGATGGTTAGTATATTTACTTATTTTGCCGTTAAATTTACTAATATGTTCTCTTTTACACGATCGATCCGGTTGATTGTTGTTTGCAGCTTCTATGTTGATTTCATGTTAGCATTAATGATAGCTTGCAGACTGGTTTGCGTTGGACTAGTTAGTAGTATTTTGGATCCAAAGTAGTTGTTTTACTTGTGCAAGTAACTGTAGCATTGCAGTTGCGCTGCCTCTGTGTTTTGAATCTCAATAGTAGCTCTAAATGGGTGGTTAGCTGTAGCATGTTAGCTAACTACCCATGCCTCCCCATGTCTTGGGGGGTTGCAATGCCACCACCTGCTTATTTTGACAGCATGACTTCAGTGCTCATCTTGAGTGACTGGCACAGACCCACAATCAGCTTTGGTAGTGAAGTACTGTACAAATACCAGAACCAAAGCTAAAGGAATTTTCTGGGTTCAAAACAAGTTAAGCTCCCGTGACAAGCTCTTTATTACCACACTGACTAGTATTTTAGTTTGTAAAGCAAACAAAAATCGCGTTTACTGCATGTATTGCTACTGTATTCTATAGTGGACGGTATGTACCCTGGATATATTCAGTATATTTGGAAGAATAACTACTAAACTTGAACATTATAGCTGTTAAATCTAGACTAATTTACTAAAATCACTTACTAACCGTGTCAGTGCAAACTTACATTTAATTTTCAACTCCCCTCGTGCAATAAAGCTGACAAATGCGGCAACTTTCCCGCGACGTGCGCAAGAATACCAGTCCAGAAGAGGACTGTTTACATAGGAACAAATCCAACGAATGTCCATCCGCCTAGCAATAGTCCCACCGATACCGAAGTATTATTTAGATCGTTTTATAGCTTGAATAACTTATATTAGTGCTTTAGCAAAAAAGCACACATTTTAACTTTAAAACTCTCCAGAACGCCTTGCCCCATAGTCATCCATTCTAAAAGCGAATTTGGTTTGTTTCTATTTACTCTGAACATTATTTTCTGTGCTAATTGACATGCTCTATGTGTTTATCTATTTTAAGGCTCTGATGGGAGTTCAGTTGGTGGTGAGCTTGCTGGCGGTCAGCATAATGCAAAGAATGGCCCCACATCTCTCCTTTGCACGCTGGCTCTTATGTAACGGCAGGTAAGCACGCACAACTTTTTGATATAAACATACTGGACATGAGTCTTTCTTATACCCCATATTGGTTTTCTCAGCCTTTTCAGGTTCAAACATCCATCTGAAGGAGAGTTGTGCGCCCTGGCAGGGAAACAGATTCCTAAGACCAGCAGGCGAGACAGGTGTGAGCTTGATTCAGTGCAACTGTTGCCAGTTGCACACCACTGTTACTTTTCTGTTGGGGAATTCAGAAACCTGTTGGAATTCAGAACCTCTTGTTGTTTCCAGGAGACAAAATGGACATGGAGAATCCAAGCCGCTTACAGTTCCAAAAGACATTGATCTTCACCTGGAGAGTGCACCTGTAAATGTCTTGGATGCACTCGGTAGGTCTTCATCTGGGTTTTTGCACCAAAAACAGCTGTAAATAAGTTTGGTCTTGAAAAAACATAAAGATTGATCTTATTTTTACTGCTCCTCACAGTTTTGCGGTTCTTTGTGGAGTACCAGTGGCTGATTGACTTCGCCATCTATGCCACAGGGATCTATCTCTTCACTGAAGGCTACTATAGTGTAGTGGATGCCAGCAAGGAAGTAAATATTGCTTCCATCTGGTGTGTGCTGACTGTTTTCTTCTGCTTGTATCCTTCAACACTGCAGTCCTTTGTCTTAACAGACCTGAAGCTACCTGAGAAATTCAGATGTGACTTACCTCATCCTAAAAAAGAACAGTGACAGAATAATAACTTTGTTTTGTAAATAAGTTCTTGTAGGCTTGTCTTGTTGTCCTTGACTTAAGTTCTCAGGAGGACGCTGTATCTTCTCATGAGCCACTACTTTCGCTCTGAGGAGGGTGGCGAGCGCTCGGTGTGTCTGGCTTTCGGCTTCTTATCTCTTCTTATTGCGATGCTGGTTCTTGTAGTGAGAGAAGACTACCTGGAGTTTGGCCTTGAGCCCGGTATGTGGTTATCTGAACTGTATTTCTACAACCGAAATTACATTTTTACCACTTGTCACTGTGCTATGATGTTCAATAGCTTAAAATACTTATATAACAAATGTGAAGTGGTTCTTTATCCATTTTTCTTTTTCTTTTTTTTCAGGATTTACCAGTCTTTTTGACAGTTTCGAGGTCTTTGCCAAACAGCATGGCTATGAGTGGTCGTAAGTAATACATCAATGGTTAGACAACATTAGACAAGCAATATATTCTTTTATCTTTAAAACATCCACAATATTTTAACATTTTAACAGTGTTCCCTTCACCAAACTATCAGTCAAGTTGGGTCTGGCTGTCATTTGTGCCTTCATTGGAGCTCTCCTTGCATTCCCTGGATTGCGATTGGCCCAGACTCACCTAGATGCCGTTGAGATGAACGGAGACCGTCCAATCATTCAGTAGGACACTCAAGATTGTATATGAAATAAATGAATTAAATATGAACAAAAATTAAAGTATTGGATTTATGTAGAGTTAGATTTGATATGCCACAACAATTGGTTTTGCCTTTTAGGATCCTTTTGCACATGAGTTTTCTTTCTCCACTGGTTATTCTTGTAATGTGGATCAAACCCATTGCTAGAGACTTCCTAGGGAACGCCCCCATGGGAAAGACCTCAGTTACCTTGTAAGTTGATTTGTAAGATAAATTAATTGTATATTATTTATTTTATATTTTAATGCTTTTTAGGTTTTTTTTTTATTAATTGATTGATTAATTCCCCTATATATATATATATATATTATATATATATATATATATATATATATAATATATATTATATATATATATATATATATATTATATATATATATATATATTTTTTTTTTTTTTTTTATTTTTTCTTTATATAATTTAATTTATATTTTAATTTTTAATATTTGTGTATAATTCCTTTCTCTTTTTCCAGACTTTCTAGTTCTGCCTTTAACTCAGTGCGTCTTTGGACGATAGTGGTGCTGTGTGTTTTGCGGCTGCTGCTCACCCGCTATCACCTGCAAGCCTACCTCAATCTGTCTCAGAAGTGGGTAGAGCAAATGAAGAAAGAGGCGGGGCGTATCGCTGCCATTGACATCCAGAGGAAGGTGGGGCTGAAATGCAAAGTAACATTGTTTTATGTAGATAAAATATTACAAATCACATAGTGCAGAGTGCTACTGTTTACAATAAATGCACTTTGTGATGTTACAAATACAATGATGTAGTGTTTTTAAACTCTTTTATGCAGGTGACACGA
The DNA here is from genome assembly GCF_018340385.1 of Cyprinus carpio. Taxonomy (NCBI): domain Eukaryota; kingdom Metazoa; phylum Chordata; class Actinopteri; order Cypriniformes; family Cyprinidae; genus Cyprinus; species Cyprinus carpio. The sequence continues at coordinate 9,957,119 of NC_056593.1, read as the reverse complement.
GTTTTCTGCTACTTGACTGTGGTCACCCTCCAGTATCTAATACCCATTCTGCTTGTGCTTTTCTCAACTTTGGCGCTCAAATCTTTAGGTGGGTCACTACACTTTTACTGACTGTTAAATAATTAAAATCTAAATATGCGATCAAAACTGTAATAAAATGTAATGTATATATTGATATTTTTTCAAAATAATTTAATATTTACTTAAAATGAATTATTTTATTTTAAATGTATCAATATAATTCAATATAATTTATTTATATCATTTATTATTGTATATAAATTAATATGTCATGTTAATATATATTTATTTTTTATTTTTTTTTTTTATTTTTTTTATTTTATTTTTTGGATTTTTTCAATAATTTAAAATAGATTATTTAATGATTAAAAAAAAAAAAAGTAGAAACAAAATAACATTTTAAAAAACATACATTAATAAAATAATGTATTAAATTACAATGTACCCCTCAGGTGACTTTTCATGGGGCCTTGGAACAGAGACTCCGGGTGTAACCCCGGCTCCCATACTTCCCACCGCCCCTCCGCCCGCCCCCAGACTGGAAGACGACGAGGATATGGAAGACATGGAGGAGGACATTCAGGCCACTGTAGCTCACCTGACTGAGCTGTTCGCTGCCTTACGCGGGGTCCTCACACCCATTTTCTTCAGGGGCATCTTTGCGTTTCTCACGTGGTGGGTTGCGGCCTGTCAACTCATTAGCAGTCTCTTAGGCATCTACTTCCACCAGTATCTGATGCATAACTGAAAAGTGCCCTGAAATTAAGCTCTTTGTGCTGATTCCAGTTCTTCAAGGAAATGCAACATCAACACAAACAGTCATGCAAACACATCTGATGCGCCAGCAAGATGAAGGCTGGCTCTTCGAAACACACGCTCATCTAAACCCTACTGTATTTTGCCAGTACCCGGTGGAAATTTTGTTTGGTACAATCAAAGTGAAGATGCTAGTTAACTGCATGCATAAGCTGTTTTGGTTTTCATCAGATCAACAGTAAGCTCATCAAAACACCATTTTTTTTTTTTTTTTTTTTTTTTTTTTTTTTTTTTTACCTCAGAAGTTTTCAGTCACGTCACATGCATCCCAGGTTTTTTTGGTCATTTCACATGCATCCCCAGTTAAGGTGGTAACTCAGGGATGTGGTCCAAAATAGCGTTTTCTTCCACCAGCACAATATCGTCTAGTGCCCAAACCTGCAAAAACAGTTTAGCACTGTAGTTTTACCTGGACTGGAATTCTATTTCATTTAGTACCTCTGCCTTGGATGATTTTTTTTTTTTAACAGAATGTTATGGTGTATTTTTTTTAATTTGTTTGTTTGCTGTATGGTTGATGTGTTGTATTATGCAGTAGTAATTATTTTACCCAAATGTTTCATGAATAATCATATGTGAGGTTTTAATTTGTTTGCCTGTTATTAAACTACTGTCTTCAATCATAGAATCAGAGGAAGTCCATCTGGGATTTATATCATTCTTTAAGACAGTAGGCTTAAAACAAACTATAATTGAACACTTAAACAATTTCTTTATCATCTGTTCTAATGTCGAATATCAGCCTTTCATTTGAATCAAAAACAATAAACTGATATTAAAAAAAGAGCACTCCTTTTTGTGTTTCCATGATACCATCTTCCATTATTTAATTTATTTTGATAGTAAGATGTACACAATAGTAACTCAAAATAACTATATATTTTACTGATCAAAATCTATACTAATTAATTAAATAATAATTGCAAACCAAATATGAGTATTCTTTTGTTAAAGGGGAAAATTATTACGCAATGCAGATAAACTCAACTTGGTAGCCAGCTTATAATCAGAATGGCTGATATATATTTGTCTATCAAACTAACAAAACTAGTTTAATTTGTAGGTGTACTTCATAGCTAATATATATTCTTAAAAACTAGTGAATTGTTCGGGAAATGAAAAAAATCGGTGCATGGTCTCATTTAAATGACATGCAAAATATTATAAATGCTAAACATGTTTTTAGACAATTGAAGTGTGTTTATTAATTAAATACAGTCTGTCATAATGGCAATCCCTGGGCAAATCCTTTACAACTCTCCTGCTAACATGAAAACCCATATTCCTCCATTGCTTTGCTCAAGCCTTTAGTGTTTGTGTCTGAAAGATGACACATGATTAATGGCTGATAAAATGTGACTTCCACAGAACAAGACAATGTCCCATGTCATAAGGTCAGATGGTCATATATTCTGACTATTTATTAGCTGGTGTGTGTAGTAATATGATTGGTTTAAGTCATTTATGACAATATATTTTTGTGCGCGTTTTTCCAGCTCTATGGACACATATATTTTTAATTATGTGAACATCTAAAAAAAAAAAAAAAAATCTGCAAAAAATTGGTTGTTTATTTGTACATGGCCCATATAAGCCATTTTCATTTCTTTACATAAAAATGTATATTTGTATGGTGTATATTTGAAGCATGTATAGGTAGATATTCATTAATTGCTTGGTACATTTGTGTCTTATACCCTCTGTCTCCCGCCACCAGACAACCCAAAAAGAACGTCTCATCTTGAACTCAGACGGATAGTTTTTTTTCCCACATAGGGTTGGCTGATGGACACTGCCTCCTGGAGGCCGTGTCTGGCTTAATGAAGTGGAGGGTGACGGGGTGTGACATATCTATATAATCACATTAATTATGTGAACTCTGTCAGGAGGCCCAGTTCTGAGACCTGACTGTTGCTATATGGGGACTGGACCGAGGACCATTCAGACGTCCCTGCAGACTCCCCCCATTGTTTCCCCCCGAGACCTCGCCCAGAGGTGACCTCTGTAGCCCTCTTTTCCACTATGAAAGGTAGGGTGTGCTGAAAAGCCGGAGACAGGTGATTAATTTTTCCAGCCAAATGTTTTTCTGTTTTTTATAAATAGCTGAATCGGGTCCAAAACTGGTGTGGATTGGGGTCTGTGAAACTGGCTTTGAATAAAGTGTGGTTAGACACAGCCAGCAAGTGTTCGATAGTATTAACGTGTTGTAGCCAGCAGGTAGGGGACACGAGTAACAGGATGGTAACGGACAGGAAACCAAACATCTGCGTGAATATCGCTGATAACAGCGCATCATTCTGTCTATTTTAAAAAAAGCTCAGGCATTGTGGAAGATGATGTTCATTAATTGTTATTCATATGTCAAACTATTAAGAGATTAGAGATTGTGTGGTCTGTCAACATCTTTTTTTCAACATCAGGTTTTTAGAACGGTATACTTCACGCCATGTTCAATTTGAAAACGGAGGATATTACGTCCGTTAGACGGCCGCTTAATGTTAGGCTATTTTGACTTCCCCCCCCCCCCCCCCCCCCGTTACGCCACTAAAAATCAAAAAATATTCAGATGCCAAACCCGGGTTTTCAAATGAATATTACCTCATGTAAACGTACAGTCCTTCAACAGCTTTAACCTCTACAAACAACGTTAAAATACTACGTATTTCCAAATGGCTTTCATTGGGTAAAACTCTGGAAAACGTGGTGAAATTTAAAAGTGTTTTATGACAAAGCACAAAACGTTGACTGACTGTACCTTACAAATTCGTTTTCATTTATTTTGAGTTTTACATTATTTTTTCTTCTGAATCTGACTGTACCTTACAACCTCACAACCTCATTTTCATTTATTTCAAGTTTTTAAAATACTGTATTAATTACATGTACCCCTCAGGTGAACTTTTCATGGGGCCTTGGAACAGAGACTCCGGGTGTACCCCGCTCCCGATACTTCCCACGCCCCTCCGCCCGCCCCCTACTGAAGCCTACGAGATATGGAGACATGGAGGAGGACATCTCAGGCCACTGTAGCTCCCTGGACTGAGCTGTTCGCTGCCTTCCGCGGTGTCCTCACACGCCATTTTCTTCATGGGCAGCTTCGCCCCTTTCTCACGTGTTGGGTCGCGGCCTGTCCAACTCATTAGCATTCTGTTCGGCATCTACTTCCACCATTATCGATGCATACTGAAAAGGCCCTGACTTAAAGCTCTTTGTGCTGATTCCAGTTCTTCAAGGAATGCCACATCCACGCAAACAGTCTGCAACCACATCTGATGCGCCAGCAAGATGACGGCCCCTGGCTCTTCGAAACACACGCTCATCTACACCCTACTGTATTTTTGCCATACCCCTGTGAAATTTTGTTTTGGTCCAATCAGTGAAGATGCTAGTTTACCGGCATGCAATCGCTGTTTTGGTTTTCATCCGATCAACAGTACGCTCCTCACAACCCCATTTTTTTTTTTTTTTTTTTTTTTTTTTTTTTTTACCTCAGAAGTTTTCAGTCACGTCACATGCATCCCCAGTTACGGTGATCATTTCATTGAAATGCAATTCTAAGCACCTGGTAACTCAGGGATGTGTCCAATATTCGCGTTTTCTTCCACCCAAGCACCATCCGGCATAGTGCCCAAACCTGCAAAAACAGTTGTAGAGCACTGGTCGTAGTTTTATGGACTGGAATATCATTTCATTTAGGTACCTCGGCCTTGGTGATTTTTTTTTTTAACAGAATGTTCTGGTGTACTTTATAAATCCCTGTGTTTTGCTATATGGCTGACTGAACGTTAATATACAGCATTCCTACTTAGTTTACCCAAATGTTATTCATAATTCATATGTGAGGTTTTTAATTTGTTTGCCTGTTATTAAACTACTGTCTTCAATCATGAAGAATCAGGATCAATCTGGGATTTTTTTATTCTTTAAGACAGTAGGCTTAAAACACACTACTATTGAACACTTAAACAATGA